>NC_143058.1:40264950-40416764 GCF_052426305.1 Pelodiscus sinensis | reverse complement strand
GTCCAGCGAGGGGGGGTTCGGCAGGGAATGGTGCGGTGAGCAGCGAACCCTCCGCTGCTTTTCAGGGAAGCTTGAGAAGCCCCCGCACAGCCGCTGGTGACAGGCTGTCTGTGGAAACCCAGCCGCTGGCCTGCAAGCGGGGGCAGAGGAGAGGGGGCTAGGCGTCTGGCGAGGGGGGAGTCGGGAACGGCACGGCAAGCAGCAAACCCTCTGCCGTTTTTCAGGGAGGTGGGGAAAGCCCTGCGCAGCTGCCAGCGATGGGCTGGCTGTGGAAATAGTGTTATTCCGGGGACAATCATGTAATTCAAAAACTTCCCCCCCAAAAAATCGTGCTATTGCAAAAATGTGTTAAACGGGCATGTGTTACATGAGGATTTACTGTATTAAATATATAACACAAATTATCAAAGGGAAAACTGAATCCATACACTATGCACAACCATTGTGAATATTTTACAGCCACTATCCGACAAATCACATTTTAAACTATTCTAAAATTAAAATGATTGCCTTAAAATGTTCCTTTATTTCATGGGACAGTGGAACAGATTCTGACTACAATTCCTTCAGTGTAAATAAGTCCATCGCTGGAGTTTCTCTGGATTAAACTGGTGTAGCTAAAATTAGAATGTGGCAATGTATTTAAAAAAAGTGTTTTATCCTTTTCCAGGTCTGAGGTAAGGGTTCATTTTCCTCATAATAATGAAATAGTTGTCGACTGTTGCATTAGTTGCAGGAATAGTTAGCAGCAAAACTACTGGAAATTTTTTTTCTATACTATCTTAATCTCTGGAATCCCTTGGTATTCACTTACCTGCCAATATCTAATATGTCAAAATAAGGGTTTGAAATACAGTCATTAAACTAAATTATGATAAACACTAGAAGATTTGCCCAGCATTGCTTGGTTCCTTAAATCAAATATGTTTTGTTTTTCTTCATTTAAATCATTGTTCTGGAATGGGGTGGGAAGTAGGGGTTCAGTATGCAGGCTGCTCCGGGTTTTTGTGTTTCAAATTATCTGCCTAAATATGATTTTTCTATTTTTCTAAAGTTTTTGGAAAAGTAGTAAATTGCTAGTTATGTGAATACCTTAATTTTAAATCAGTGGGAAAAAATGGTCACCATTTGCATCTGTTTGTCTTGCTTTATAATACGAGGACTATGTTATAAATCGCTTAACATTGATATTGCTTTAACCCTGGAGATTTTTTGTTTTTGATCCTCTAATACCATGTTGCTGGAATTGCTGGATGCTAGCTATTAGTTCTAGCACAAAAAATATTTCATTTTCATTTTTTATTAATATTCCTATTCAATGGAATATACTGTTTTCTCAGTGGATGGAAAACTTTCTGGCAGCTATTGCTTGCATACTACTTTGGTTCAGACTTGAATTCACTTCTTTCTGTTTGCTTCCTCTTGGTATTAAGGAATTTGAGGACTGCCATCTTTACATAATCTCTAGAAGTTATTTTGTTCTCAAGTAGGAATGAATATTTCAGAACTGTCTTTAAACTATACAAACATGGATTTAAAACCTTCTGACTACATAATGCTGGCAAGAATTCATCATTTTTATCCCACCATTTCCTTTTTATGAAGACTTACTTTCAATATTTCTTTCCAAACCGGACCAGATTCAAACCTCCCTTTACAGTCTATGACCAGAATGTGTGTTTGGGTTATAGATTGTTTCAGAGTTTAATCTTTTGGAGATGAAATATCTGTCTCCTCAATAGCCCCTAAAAATTATATTGAAATTAGGTGTCTAAAACTGCTAGCATTTTAAGGATTAAACATGGGCAAAGATTTTTCATCCATACAATATCTCCAGAAACACACATTTTGATATCGAGATAAATGTGTTGAACTTTACTATATTGTAAAAATGCTTGGAGTTGTCCATTTCAGTTGCTGGAATTACTGCAGTCTTCATGCATTGATTTCAGCTCATACAACATCTACTTTCTTCTCTTGAGTTCCCTGGGTAAAAAAGCCACTCTCACAAAGTCCATAGGCTCCTTGCCACAGAGCACACTGGTTTTCTACTGTTCTAACTGCATTGCTCCTCTGTTTGTCAGATTCAAAAGTTTTCTTGGATCGTCTTCTCAAAACAAAGCATAGTAGATTGTTTACCAGCTCAGGAAATGCTTCATTGGGCTTGCTTCAAGAGGTCAGGAATGAATATGTCTGTGTCCGTCTTCTTCCCTCCTCCCCCTGCTGTAGTATAGGATTGCCAGGCTAGTCAGGTGTATGAGGCTTTTGGCTTCTTTTGAAGTCAGATACCACACTTAATTGGTATGCCCTTGATTGGACAGTTAGCAAGAATTCTTGCCCCCAGTGCTCTAGTGATTTTGGTTCTTCGAGAGAGAGAAGTCCCTGCAGGTGCTCCACAGCAGGTGTTGCTGTGTCCCAGCACCGCATACTGAATTCTTCACAGCAGTGCCTGGGAGGCCTCGCATGCGCAGTAAGCAGGGTACACTGCCACCATGTAGCACGATAGCACATTTGTAGGCCCCTTGTCCTCTGTTCCTTCTTACCTATCTGTGCTCTTTAGTCATTGTTATATCTTGTAGATAAGTAGTTAAGTTTTTTGGTTTTTTTTTCTCTGTTTACCCTATGCTTCATCGAAGTCCGTGTTCCTTTAAAAAAAAGGGGGGGGGTTCTTTTCCTCCGAGTTGTTCTTCCCCCGTTGTTGTTGTTGTTGTGGTTACAGTTTCACTTTGTGAAAATACCAGGATCACCAGGCATTAAACGCTGCTCAGCCTGCAATGCTCAGCCTGTCTGACGGGTATTCAGAATGTTAGATATCTCGGCGAGTCCCAGGTCCAGCAGGACTGCCAACCCTGCGCCAAGCTTAAGGCGCAAATGCAGACACAGGAACCCACTGTAAAATGCTTATGATGGAAAAAGCATAACATTCATCTGCTGACCCAGCATGGAATACCCTGATCAACAGAGATCCAATAAGGGAAGAAAAATCCCCCAAGAAACATGCCTCATCTCTGCCTCACAAGGCTGTCACCTAAAGGATGTGTAAGTGAAAGAGCTGCACTGAGGGTTCAAAGAGCACCACACTTCATCACGTATGATATACCGGGTGTGTCTGGCACCAGTCTTGCCGCTTCCAAGCATGGGATGCATAAAGCCTGCACGGAGGCAACAGGCCTGATTGTGCCTGCCTCACGTACCTTGGGGCCTACTGCAGCAGCGAGTAACCAGACTGTGGACATGGTAGTACTGAGGCTGACTGATACGGCACCACAACAACGAGGCACCCCGGAAATCCATACCATTGCAACATCTAACAGTGCTGCAACGACGTAGGCACTGCAACACACATCGGTGCCAACTACCTCCATGTCTGCATGGGTACCAACCACGGCACTGTCCATGATGGCACCCTTCACTCCAGCACTGAGGTACTTCCACAGAGGGGTGGTTTCCTCTGCATTTAACTCTCCATTCCTCAGCACCAGCACATCACCAGTCACAGCAGCACTTAAACATGTCTCTTTGCCCAAGGTGTTATGTAGTGATGATGACGATGGGAAAGGAACATTTTCAGCCCAATTGTTTCCTGGCACTGAGGTGCTCACTTGGCACTGGCATTCCTCTCTGGGGTCTGCACTCATGGATGCTACCACCCATGTCTTATGCCTCCTAGTTGCAATATTGGAGCTCATGGAACTACAGAAAGAAACACACAAAAAAGAGGGAAACTCAACCCTTGCCTTCTTCACCACCACAATCACCATCAGTGCAGTGGATTCAGCAGGAGACGGAGGATCCACAATCACACAAATCTGGGCCAGACACATCCTCTGTCACAAACTCATCTTCCCCTAACAAGGCACTAATGCCACCACCTCCCACTGCTTCACATCCTTTCAGAATCTCTTCAAAAGGGTGGCAGCCAACCTCAACATCACCATGGAGGAGGTCTTGGAGGTGTAGCATGAGCTTACCAATATCCTCCAGGCCACTCCATTGACAAAGATAGCTCTGCCCATAAATCCCACCATCTTGGATCCTGCCAAGACTATTTTATCAGACTCCTGCCCACCTATAAGAGGTGCTTCCTTTATGGTATGGGGGGGGGCCACACACGAAAAAGTCAACTCAGGGTCTAAGGACACCTATAGGAAGGCCGTCCACATAAACCTTCTGGAGCTCAGAGTTGTATGACTTGCCTGCCAACACTTCTTACCAGCAATATCCGGCAAACCCATCAGAATATATACTGACAATATCACCTGCATGTTTTATATAAATGGGCACCATTCTTATGTACATAGGCTATTGCTCTGTGGAACTGGTGTCTCATACATGACATCACCATAAGCTCATCTCACCTTCCCGTCGCCTTAAATACCACTGCCAATGCACTAAACAGAATCCTACCTCAGGAACACAAATAGGTGATAGATGACAGAGTTCTTGCAACAATCTTCAAGCAATGAGAATATCTTCTGATAGACCTTTTCATTACAAAGTCAAACAAAAAGTGTCCCCCGTATTGTTCCGGAACTGGCATTGGCAATTGGCAAGGACTCCCTCAGAGATGCCCTCATCCTTGAGTGGAATAATCACCTACTATACACCTTCCCTCGGATTCCTTCTCTTAACAGGACAATTCTCAAGATAAGGAGGGACAAAACGAGGATAATTCTTGTAGCCCTATATTGGCCCCAACAGCCATGGTTCCCTTTCCTGAATAGAATGACTCTACTTCCCCCAATCACACTTCCATGCAACCCAAAACAGTTGTATCAACCAGGGCTCCAGACTCCACATTCAGAATTTCTCAGACTACATCTAAAAGCCTGCTACCTACTCAGGGACAGAGCTATAGTGCTCAAGTCAGGTACAGAACATTCTCCTACATACTAGGGCTCCCTCAACTTCAAAAACATAAAGTGACAAATGGTTATGAATTGTTCATTGGGCTGCTTCCTGTAACATCTCTCCAGAGACGGCCCCATTACCTGTAATATTGGACTGCTTATTGGACTTTAAACAGTCACATCTTTCTATTGGCTCCATTAAGGTACACCTGGCAGCTATTACGACTTTTCACACACAAATTGATACTACAATCGTTGCACATTCAATGATGAAATGGTTCATGAAAGGCCTGATGTAACCCCTCTGCACCAGCCTTAACATTTATTTTTGGTGCTAAACACCCTTACAAAACCTCCAGCTGAATGAATGTCCTCACTCCTTTGTTTATCAATGAAAACTGCATTCCTAGTGGCTATCAGCCTAGCGAGTAGGAGAGATGGCTGGACCTCCCTCATACTTTATATTTGAAGAGGGTAATATATCTACAAATCCAGCTCAAGTTCCTCCCTCAGTTATGCTTATCCTTCCATGTCAATCAGACTATTCACCTACCTGTATTCTTTCTCAAACCTGATTCCAATACCTTTTAAGCAAAGATGCATACCCTCAACATACTGAGGACACCTTTCTTTTACAGCCATAGAACAAGGCCTTTTGAGATCTTTGACTGTTTATTTCTCTAGCAGAACATAACAAAAGTCACCAGATATCATCTCTGAGATGCCACTGGATTTCCAAGTGCATCAGAATTTACCAGCCTAACCAATTATCGTCACCAACTTTGATACGTGTCCATTCCACCAGGGCTGTAGCCACATCAATAGCTTAGCTCCGCAAAGTTCCCATTGAGGACATATATGCAGTGGCCACATGGACTTCTGACCAAATGTTTGCCAAATACTATACACTTTCTCAGAGCCTCGCTCTCATCAGAGCCTCGCTCTCATCAAACAGTTGACATGGCCGCATTATCTACAGCATATTCACCAGATTCAAGTCCCTACCTCGGTAGGACATACCCCTGTGGAGCACCCACAGGGACGTCTCTTGAAGAAAAGGAGGTTACTCACCTTTAGCAGTAACTGATGTCCATTGAGATGAACGTCACTGTGGGTGCTCCATTTACCCTTCTTTCCTCCCTGTTACTTCAGAGACCTTTTATCTGTCTGGGTTTCTGGGTAGAGAAGAAACTGAGAGCAGGGAGGCTGCGCGTGCTCAGTCACGGCACCTATGCATCCTGCTAGCCACACATGCACATTCCCCTCCCCGGGCACTGCTGTGAAGAATCTGGTCTGCGGCACTGGGATGCCCTAATACCTGCTGTAGAGCACCCACAGGGGCACTAATCTCAAAGAACGTCCGTTACTGCTGAAGGTGAGTGACGTCCTCTTGTCTTCAGCAAACCCTTTCAGGACTTTAGTCTATCTGAGAAACACATTAATACACTCTCTCAGGCCATGTCTACACTACAGATAAGAGCGAATCCGCCACAGTCAATCTTCCAGGTTTCAAATTAGCGGGTCTAGTGAAGATACACTAATTTGAACTGAGAGGGTGCTCCCATGGATTCCAGTAGTCCTGCTTTTACAAGGAGTAAGGGAAGTCGAAGCGAGAGTGTGTGCCCTTCAACTTCTTGCAGTGTGGTCAGCACCAAAATTCGAGTTTAGATACTTACACTTAAGCTATGCAATTAACATAGCTGAATTTGCATATCTTATTTGAACATATCATGTATACTAGGGTGAATGTGGCTTTACTGCTCACTGCCATAGGGCCACATTGTAAGCTGCCTTGCATTACATGAAAACCTTGTGAAGTCTATGGAATTGTACAGCATTCAAATCAGGGTGGAATCTGGTCCTTACTAGTACTGGAATAGCTTGCATTGATGCATATTCAATAATTTTATGTATCTATTTCTGGGCCTTGTTGGTCTATATTTTTCTGTTTATTGAAAATTAATGCAGATTTTTCTCAATTTAGTATTGATGATCACACCCAAGTCTACCCCACTCTGATTGGTACTCATTATCCTGCTTCCTTGTAGGCTTCAGCCTTTGATTCTTTATGATGACTACCTTTATTTGTAGTATTACTTTAGCCTTTAAAAATACACCACAGGAATCGTGTTCATGTTTGTACTGCACCCAGTACCAGGGCTGAATTTCTGGATTATTCTACAATAAACTTTTGCGCTGTCTGAGACAGTTATCACTAGGGAATTTTCTTCCCAGTTAGTTTCTGTAGTCTCTTATGTATATACACAGGAAAACCACAATAACTCTAGATGGCTCTTCCATCACTTCACTGTTCTTCTCCAGTCAAACTGCTTTGGTTCTCTAATGCTTGTCCTCCTAGCCAACTGAGAATATGTTTATCCTTAAACCATGTTTTCTGATTGTGAAGTTTCAAAATCAATTTGTTGCACAGGAGAGTATCACATGCTGAAATCCAAATAAATCACGTCCACTGTTTTATCTTTATCTACCCATTCAGCAATGTACTTGGAGAATTCAAACAAATTTGTGAAGCTTAATCTTTCTTTGAATTCCTGATGACAGCACCTTTATAGATAATACATTTCAAAATGTTTTCCCTTATCACTGTGTCCAATATTTCCTCACAATAGAAGTCAGACTTTACAGCTCTATTGATCTGTGTCTTTTGTTCCTCTCTTATAAGAAATGTCAGCTACCGTCCAGTCCTCTGAATACCCACTTCTTAGTGAGCAATCACAGATCATCTACAAATGCTGTAATAGTTCCCTTGTTGCTTTTCCTAAGCAGCTTCAGATGAAAGGGACTTTTGATTATTATCTTGAATGTCTGCACTAAAGGAGTAACTCCGTGCATTTAAAAGCCTTTTTTTAAAACCCCATTGAAGAAAATTTGAACTTTCTTTAATAGCACCTTACTTTCTTGCACAAACAATTCTAGCTGTTCAGTACAGTGTTACAAGCATGGAAACGTTCGTGTAACATACTCTGATGTTCTGGGATCGGACAGGTGTACAGATGAAGGCACTTGCCCAGAGAGAAGAATCCATTTACATTATTGGATAAATCAAAAATGTCTAAGTATGTAAAACTTAGAATTTTGCATTTGTCACAGATTAGGTAGCACTGCAGCACATTTGCAAGACTAAGACGTTGGCGGATTTACTGCCAATCAGACACTTATGGCAAACCAACACCACAAAAATGTATGGATTAAATTAATCTCTTGTGGCAGTTACATTTTCAAGAGCTCATTCCATTGAAGAGTGTCCAATCAATCCAATGACCTCCATTTCTCTCTGGAAACTCTAATGCCTATAAAAAGAGAAAACAGAATCAATTCTGAAGCCCACACATCCCTAAGGCAGTTGCTGTGCCATGTAGTAATTTGCTTACCAAATGAAAGAGCCAAAGTCACTGCCTACATGCAGGGAAATTAGATTAAAAATGAAAAGGCCAATCTGGTGAGACTGACGGCTTATAG
The DNA here is from genome assembly GCF_052426305.1 of Pelodiscus sinensis. Lineage (NCBI taxonomy): Eukaryota > Metazoa > Chordata > Testudines > Trionychidae > Pelodiscus > Pelodiscus sinensis. The sequence goes on along the minus strand of NC_143058.1, from coordinate 40,408,434 downwards.
GAACTTGGAGGGAGCAGGGCCCACTCTGTATAGATTCTGTACTGCTGCTTCCAAACAGGATTACCCACACAGCAGTTAGCCGAAGAAAGAGCTTTCTTTACTGCTTCTCTTTGGGCTCCGTGGTAGAAATATATACAAGCTTGGGAGAATTAACTTGCTTCCAGTTGGTTGCTGAAGGTATCACTGACCAAACTATTTAGTTTAAAATGTGATGACACTGTATATACCTATTCTTATGTGCATTGTTTAAAATTAGGTTATTTCAGAATCTAGCATAGCATTTCTCGTCTAAGGGTCAGCAGTTGCATCCTAGAGAGGTTTAGATGAGTTACCAAAAGGATGGTAGGAAGCCAGGATGATTAATCAAAGATTCCCCGTCCATCTGAAAATGGAGATGTGCATGAAAATAGTATTTTTTTGGCCCACTCAAAGTAACATCTCAAACTCCTGGAAGCCATCTTGTGGTTTGTGCTTCTGCCAGACAGCTCTGCCTCTTGTTGACTGACTTGATATTGCAGATGAAAAGCATAATCCTAATACTGCATTTACTATCTCATTAATTTTAATTTTTCCAGAGATTTCCCCTATTCAGAAGTCATTAGGGTTATAACTCCTGCTGTGTAGAGAATTTCAAATAACCAGCTGTAATATTCTATTACTCTAGACCAACAAAACTACAATTTGAGACTGGTAAAAGAGCAGTTAGGCAAACTTTTTTAATCCTGGAGTTTACCCTCTAATTATTTTGTCTCTAATTTGAATCAGATTTTTTTTACAAAATTAAGATTTGATTTATCCACATGAATTTTGTATCTGTTGCATAAAAATATATAAGTTTTCATAGAGGTGCAGAGTTTTTGTTAAATTTTGCATAATACATCTGTTGTGCATTAAAGCTGTCCATGTTGTTTGTATAATATTGTTCTTGTCCTTTTATCCTGCAGTGGTTGTGGAATTGCAGTAACACTATCAGGTTGACAGAGTGGCACAGCCATTTGTTACGAAGCACGGCCTTACAACAGTATCTAGGATGAATTAGGGTCCACAAGCCAAAGATATATATCACTCAAATCCAAAAGGGCCCTAAAAAGCCTTCATTCACTGTTGTAAACAACAAAAAGCCTATTGTACTAAAAAACTGTTGGTAACGTTTGGAGACAATTTTGATTGAGAAATGCTGTCAGGTATTCTCTTTTTTTTTTTCCGGGTTATTTCTGGCATAGATTTTTTTTTCCCTTAATACTATTCATATTCTCCTCTCTTTTTTGTCACACTTACTCTCGCTAACCTTATGAGAACATGACACTAACACCAGAAGACCATGACAAACCAAAATAAAGTTGAAACATTCCAGCAAAGTAGGGTACTGTGGGAGCTAGGAATATCCATCAGGAATTTCAGATTGGCAGTCACAGCTGCCCAATAGCAAACTATTATAATATGGACATGCAAGGTAGAGCTTCTATTAAAGTTGTAAAGCACTTACCATTCATAATATTCCAGTAAAATACTCTTATAATGAACTTACAGATGAAGTCAACTGAAACACACACATATGTATGTTTTCCTTAGCTCCCACTTCAAGACTCCCAGCTTAACTAGGGGAGAAAGTTAACTCAGAGCTGAGTCACTCCTCAATACCACTTATTCCTCTGGAAATTTTTAATATTGCCAAGAAATAAATGATGCTAGGAACATTCAAGACTCCCTCCTGTAATAGTTCTTGTCAGCAGGAGGCCATGCTGCTCACTATACTTCAGCCCTAGGTCAGGGCTCTGGCCTGACTACAGGCCGAATATCCATTCTAGTGGCCCACCATTGTTTGGAGTGGGACAGCACATAAACAGCTAAGCCGTCTCTGGTAAACCACATGGTAGTCTGGATGTGGCACTGTTGTTCGGCGCAGGCAGCAGATGACATTTATACTGTTTCGGTTCAGCTCATTGGCAGTTTGAGCCCCAGTCCTGCATCAGGACGGGGCAATAAACCAGCAGTTAAACAGTAGCCTAGTCAGCTGCACAGCAGTTTGAGCCCAGGCCTTTGATCAGAATGGGGCAAGAACCAAACAATCAAATGGGTAAGTAGTCCAAAGAGTTTCAAGGCGCAGGCCTATCTGCAGGCTGAGCCAAGGGTTGGGTCTCCTTGCTGGTGGAGAGCCGACAAGCGCAGGGGTTTTGCCCCACAGGGGGAACTTGCCACTCAAGAGAGCAGGGGGGATGCAGGCAAGGGGACCTGCACAACTATGTCCCAGCCCAGGGCCCTAACAGTGCCACGGCCACTGGGTCAGCGGGACTCCAAGCCGTAATGCATTGTCTGGGTCGGTGAGTCAGTGGGAGTTTGAGCTGCAACGCCATGCCTAGCTGACCATTTCTTCAGCCACCCAGGGGTTGGCTGTTCCTGGGGGCCTGGGTATATCTATGGGCCCAGGCAGCAGCTTTTGCAGCCTTGTCCAATGATCCAGGTCCGGCAGCAGCTGTGGCGGCCTAGACCAGTGCTCAGGGCCCGGCAATGGCCCAGGTGGCACAACCCAATTCTCCCTCTGAGGGCAGCGTGGCAGGGTCTTCCTCTGCTGGGGCTGGGGAAGCGCCTCTGCCCTGCTCAGCAGCTGAGTGCTAACTGATCTTGGAGCCCCTCTTCTTATTCCCCAAGCCTTAACTTCCTGTTTCCTGTGGGCAGGGCTGGGTGATTCTGGCACTGCCCATCAAGGGTTTTTTGGGGAGTTTCTTCCTCTGGTTCAGCGTGAGGCCATGCTGACTCACTACATCTCCCCCCACAAAAAACTCCAACCATGCCAGCACATTAAATCACAATCTTTATATTTGGATTCTTAGTTAGGTAAATAGGTGTAATCTTAAGAATCCAAACAACTGGCTGACTCTCAGAGGTACTGTGAGTACTTGCTGCTCCTCATAAAATAAGTAGGACCCTGGGTGCTCGGGACCTTCAAAAATCAAGCCATACCTTGATATTTAGCTTTCTAAATATGGATTTTAGGTGGTCAACTTCAGGTACTGATCCCTGAGCTGACTTTGTGGTCTAGATACAAAGCCTAACAAATCTGAATGAAAGGCAAGAAGTTGGGTGGGAGAAAGGAGGGCAAAGCTTCAGTTGCTCAGGCAGTTCTGCATGCCTCTTTCACGTCAGTTCACGCTCACTCTTTGTAAGCATTGCAGAAGAACTGAGCCTCCAAGGGGGACTTGAATGAGCAGTGACTTGGTGAACCCAAATTGATGACATCATTGAGGAAAACTCATTTTTATTCTCTGTGGGCTTTTCTACACTACAGAGAAAATTGAAGCTGCCAGTCAATCTCCCAGGGTTTGAATTAGTGGGTCTTGTGAAGACATGCTAATTTGAACTGAAAGGGTGCATCCATTGGTACCTGCAGTCCTCCTCCTCCCATCGAGTGGACGGCACCAAAACCCAGTTTAACATACTTCAACTCCAGCTACATAATTAACATGGATGGTGTTGCATATCTTAAGTTGACTTTCCCCTTTAGTGCAGATCAGGCCTGTGGAGTATCTCTAGTCAGAAACGCCAACAAGACAGAATACAAATGGTAATTGCAGAAGCACTAGTTTTTACCTCTTAAACAAAACCCAGCCAGCCAATTCAACAGTGCACAGTGCAGGTAATCGAAAAACACACATCTGGAATGCAAAAGGAATACCTCTGGCAAAACATAAATACTGTCTTTCACAGGTGAACTAACCTTTGTGTAAACGTCAACTCTGTTACAGAATTCTAACAGGTCTGCTGCTTTTATTCTTGAAGATAGCGCCTAAGAACATCTGTTGTGATTCCCTTTAAATCCGCTAATCTTCTTGTTGATGAAATGTCTCACATTGTAGTCCATAACACACCAGGGAAGTGCAGGGAAAAAAAGATTAACTTCCGTTTGTTAAGCAGTAGTTCAAATATTCTTAAATATCTGCTTTGTGCAGTAAAATTCCAGGCAAAATGAACATGGGGTGCTTAAAAATGTAGGGGCACAAATACAACTGCTTATGTGCTTCTTACTATCCACTTTCAGTAAGCAATACCTTTGAAGCCTAACGTGAAATAATATGTAAAATCGGTTAAATGCAGGCATTTTCACCTTTTTTATAGGAAAGTAAAAGTGATTTGAAAATATAAACATAGCATTAAGATAAGTGATCAGTTGATTGGTCATCTTTTCAATCTTGCTTTGAGTTGATTAAAATAATTTGTATTTCTAAAGTCCTTGAGCTACACGATTGACCGGAGACCATGATTTTTAAGATTATCATTCAAAAAGCTAAGAGCTCTGTGCTACTTTCTACTATGTGACATTTAATTTATATTGATAAAAGTCTGTTGTGTATATCGGTGCAAGGCAGTAGCTGTGTCATAGAGGGCAGATTGGAGCCCTTCATTTCACTGGAATAGCAAAAGCAGAATAGAAATAATCCAAGGCAATTCAGCAAATAGCCAGTGTTAACTCAAGTCAACTCTTCTTAATGAAAAATATAAAACTGAGTGTTTAAATCAAGAGATCCATGTAAATCAGTTAAACCAATTGACACCGGTTGAGAATCTACCCCTTACTTTCAAAGTAGAGTACATTATTGGCGGTCAGCTAAGTCACAAACTCTACCGGAAATACACGGTTTCATGATGAAGTTTCAGTCATAATAGTGTTAGACAGATCTATCCTGGCTTCAGAAGATGGGAGGCAATGTGTCTCATATTTATATATTTACTTGATCTAAATATTCTAGTTAGCAACTTGTTTTAAATGTGCACTATATTTTGACTGGGTAGAATGTGGACTGTAGAAGCTATGATAAGATTGATCTGTGGTTTAGAGAAGTGAGTTGTCTGATTAAAACAAACTGTGGATTACTAGAATAAAAGAAGTCATAAAAATTTTAAATAGGAAATTTTTAAAATTTGAAATGGATTAATCCAGCTGTCCAAGCAAACTTCTTGTCACATTCTCAAAAGTTTTACTAACAGATTTCTTTAGTGTTTGGGCTTAAAGTTTTAAGCATCCTTTCTACTATTTCTAAATTTCTTCTCTAGCTAGAGAGCCAAGTACAAACTCAATTTTCTGCATCCCTCCCCTACCAAAGATCATGGTAATGGTGAGCACATACCTTTAATATAAAAATGAATCCCAAAAATGTTTCATGTTTGGCATGGTTGCATGGAAGCTAAACTGCCTAAAATGTCCACATCTTTTTAATAAGTTACAAAGTAGTTTTTATATGGGATAAAATTGCACTCTGGGATATATAGTACATTCTACTGGAACAATGCATGTTTTATTCCAGAGTTGAATTCAGACCATGATGGCTACCAATTTTTTTCCTCAGTCAATTCTATGCATCATATTTTTAAATGTATAACTTAATGGCAAGGAAACCAGAGCTTTAAAAAACTGGAAACATGCAAACCAATACACCATGGTATGTGTGCTTTCTGTATTTTTATACAATCAACAGAAAGGAACTGTGTACAGGAAAAAAAAACATTGAAGAAAATATTCGATTTCTTCCTTCTCCATTTTGCTGAATTAATCTATCCAATGAATTCAGAAATCTCTACCACTTTTACTCTTTTTGTGCTCTGTTGAAGAATCCATATCAACTCTACAGCACTGCTGAGAGCAAAATTTCTGTCTCATGCTGGTGTCCTAGCAGTGGTGCTCATATTCATAAGACCTCATTGCACAGAGTCTGACAGAAATTTATTCTGAAATAGCTAGTGCAGAATACTGTACTGTGGAGAGTTTAGTATAGTAGGTTTAACAAACCAATGAACTTCAAACCAGCCAAATGGATCTGAGATGATTAACATCTAAATAAATTGATTAATAGACATGTCAAGTACTTTCACTGGTGAGGGGTTTACTGTTTTTTTTTTTTTTTTTTTTTTTTTTTTTTTTTTTTTTTTTTGGTCCTCTCTATTTTTAAGAAGGCAAAAATAGTTCTAATACCACTCCTGGTGGTAGGGTATCAATTCTTTGAGTTTCTAATCCTTGTCACGAGGCAGAAAATATTGGTGACAGTATTTTTTTTTCTGTGTTGATTTATTTATATTAGCTGTTTTTAGGTCACAAAGTCATTTAGCTTTCCTGGTGTACACAGACACAGTATGTGCTTTCTAAATTATTCTTTTTTCTTGCTGTTTCAGAAAGCCAAACTTGCCACAGTGTTTGTTTGAACTGGCCATGTTGGCCAGTTTCCTGCTGAGTGCCTATAATCTTCCAGGGTATCTACACCATTGCACTCAATAAGTACTCTAACACTGCAGATACAGTTACTGGAGAAAAAAATCTTAGTCATGAACTAACAAAAGGCCACATGAGTGGAAAAATGTATCATTGCCCCCACAAAGATGCTTCTTTTCCCCCTGCTCCACTTTCCTGGAAACTAAAGATTGTACACCATAGTGTATTCCTAGGCCTTTGTGTGCTGCCCTGTTATTAACTGTATCATTCTTTGTAGCCTGACTGTAACCATCTAAGAGATGTATTACAAAGACGTGTGTGCTAGAGAGATTGCTCTAACACTCATGTCTGAATTAGTGCCTTGAAAGGTGAACCATATTTAATACTATCTTTTGTGTACATCACTTTTCATACTTTGTTTTACAGTTGCTGCTAATTTACAGAAGATAGTAGATGATCCTAAGGCCTTGAAAACATTGACTTTTAAATTGGTAAGTATAATCTTCTTGGTGACAAAATAATACACAGAAAACTCTTACTAAGATTTGAAACCAGCTTTTTTAACAGCTGAGCTGTTATTGGCGGGGTTTTTATTCAGAACATTAAACATTTTTAAACCATTTAGAGCAGCCCACAAACCAAAAGCAAAATCAGCCCTCTCTTCTACAGTTGAAACAGCATTGCAAGAAATGACTCTTTGCTATGATCTGATAATGCCTAGATAGTACATTCTGTTGTGATACACAGCTGTTCTGAATATGCTGCAATTGCTGGTGGCACTAGCTTGTTGGAAAAAATTGCACACGTTTTTTACCTTTGTCCAGTTGAACCAATGAGGGTTCTGATCTATGCTGAGAGAAAGACATTAAATTCAGGCTTCTAAATGCTTTCCTCAATATTTAAGTGTGTGTTTGGAAGCTACCCAGAAGTCATTGCAAAGGGTCCTAGAATGCATTTATATAACCGTGGCTCTAAGGGATGGTTTGTGTAGATGTGTCAGCCTGGTCATAACTTAAAAATGAATTGCTGTGTGAATAGACCATGCTTTCTGGGTGGAAAAACAATAGAGACAATTATACAATCTTTGTCCCTGCAATGGTTTCCATGTTGAGTATAGGAGAACTCAGTAAAGGCCAACCTGCTACAGTATTGCACTCTAGGCTCTCCTTCAGTAAAATAAGTTGGGAATTTTGGTGCAGACAATCATTGTACTGTTCTCTGGCAATGGATCCGAACTCTGTATATGAATTGAAGTGAATTCAAGGCTACTTTCTCCTAATAAAGCTTTCCTGTGGAGCCACGTATTCTTAGCTGTAGGGGGGAAGAGAGCACATTGTACAAGGTGAATATTTAAAGGTCTGATGTGCCTGGGAGGTATTGTAGAGCCACTCAAGTGGAAGCGTAATGAACAAGAAGTAACACTAACTCCAACCATCAAATCACAATAATGGGCTTTAATGGACAGGCCTGTTTTTATGGCATACTCACACCAGTCAGTAATGACTGTAGTCCCTCAATGCCTGTGAAATAGCGAGGTGGGAATGGCATTCAGGTCACTCAAAATAAACATGAAGTAAAGATGTACCAAATAGTTGTCATAGCAATGGCACATAATCAGGTTTGATCTAACTTACTATTTTACTGCTTTTAATACATGTTAATACAAGTTGACTGAAATGATCATCTGCCTGATGATCTGCTGCCTGATGTACCTGTCAAAACAATGCAAGATGTGTTAATAAAAATGTAATCTTACATTGCAAAGACGAACATCAATGAAGCCAATTCTAAAATGCTATATTTGCATTTTTCCAAAATTAAGGTAAAAATGTGTTCAGCCAAAGCTGTTGATTAATTACTTATGTAAATAATACTGCTACCAATTAACTTTCTAGCTTTTAGCACTCTTTGCTGAGAGTGCCTGCTGGTTATGAAAGAATAGAATAAATGCCTCCTAGACAAGAGGCCATGCAGAGAGGTGCTTTCTTTGTAAAATACGTAACTTCACGATGGGTAATAGTCTAAGTTGGATTTTTAGAGAGACTGGATTTTTCGTGGTGTGAGTATAGATTAGCTAGTCCATCCACTTGCTGGTGTAGGATTATTCCCTCTGTCATTTTAAAATGATATAATAAATGGGGCTTCTGCCTAGTCCCTTTTGAGATTGTTCCATGGAACCAGTCATTCAGGAAAAAGTGTTAACATAGGTTTAAAACTTCCCTTTCCTTGATTTCATACTATTAATCCCATACCATAAACAGTGTCTCTATTTCTGTGCCACTTGACCTCTATTTTTTGTCTTTCCCCTGTGTTAGTATTTAGCCAGGCTAGGTACATAGCATTCAGTTGGTTTAATAGTTGATCCAAAAAAATCCACCTGACATGTGTTCTTCCATTTTTCTGACATCCCTTCAGTTTGTGTATTTGTTTGTTGATATTGAGGTGCACAAGGTGGCTTACAATAATCCAGATTCCTCTAGGGAAGAAGTATCGCTATCCTGGCCTATGAAGAGAGGTCTTATGTATGGTCCAAAGTGAAGTTGGTCGTCTTTGGGTTGGGGAGGTGCCAGGTCATAAGTCATTTAAATTTTCTATGGACAATCAACCTACTTTTTTTAGGATTACCCCGTTTTCAATTGCAGTTCTATCTCCTGTTAACATTACTGGGTTGGACCCTGTGTGTTATCTTGTGAGGGACTCTCTTCTATTTAGATAGTTCTCCCACAGATGTTCTTCATTAGGAAATATTTTTCAAGAGTGAATCTAATTCCTATTAATATTTATAACCTCCCAAAATTTAATACCTCCCAATTTCTTATTATCCATCAGTATATTTAAAATGCATATTTAATATGCGATCTTACTTCTCTTTCACTCAGGTCATGGAATTAGATGCTAATAAAATAATGCCTGACACTGAACTTTATCCAGCACACACGCTTCTCTTTCACTAGTAAATATTTCCTGAGAAGCTGAAGTTCTTCGAGTGATGTCCCCATGGGTGCTCCACTCTGGGTGCTGGTGCATCCTCGTGCCAATGACTGGAGATTTTTGTAGTAGTGACCTGCCATGCCACGCATGCATTGTGGCACCTCCTCATGCTGTTGGTGACCGTTAGACACACGTGGCAGATCGCTGCTACAAAAATCTCCGGTAGCAGACGGAGTTCCATTGACTCACCCTTTCTTCACTTAAAAAAAAAAAACCAAAATTTGTTAATTCTCCTCCATTTTATCCTTAATTCCAAGTTTAAACTCCTACTCTATCCATCAAAAAAAAATTATTAAAAAAAACAGAACAACTCATTCGTTGTGTTTTGTCACCTGTTTGTCCCCATGCCTGGATCTCCAGGCTTCAAACATTGTGACTCTTGCCAGGAGGCTATGCCAGTCTCAGACACTCATGCCTCCTGCATAAGGTGTCTCGGGGAGGCTCACTTTGACTCAAAAGTGTGCATACTGCTCCATTCTTACAGCTAGAGCTCGATGTGACTGTCAACAGGCTGAAGACATACCTATATGAAAAGTTTCTTCATCCACAGCGTAACGGCTCTTCTGCCCAGGGGCAAGGAACACATCAAATCAAGAGGTATGGAAAAGAGTGTCCCTCTACCTCCTCTGACAAACAAAATGTGAAAACCTGGGTTTCCCTGGCAAAATCACTACCACCAGCACTGACCTCAGCTAGAGTGAACATTGGCAGTAAGCCTGGCACCTCTGGCACAGCACTGTCTAAACACTCAGTGCCTCTGAAGAGAGCTCATTTGGATCCCAGACAGAAAACATCAGCACCACTCACACCAGTAGAATCCATGGTGCCAGCCCAACACCACAAGTCCATGCCAAAATTGACAAAGGAGACGGCACTACATGCGGTGCCCAAGAAACCCTGCACCACCATGCCTCTTCCGAAGGCACCATCTTCTACGCCATCAGTGCTGTCTGCTCATTCACCAACGTCACCAGTTCAATCTGTTTCACTGAGAGGCTGGCAGCAGCCTGTATAGCCACTTTTCATCTCAGCACTCCAGCCCTACTCAGCGACACCCTCCTTGGGACTCTCGATCCTCTAGACTATCACATCCACCTCTACCACCTCGTTGGTATGCACACTATTGGCCTTTCCCATTACCTCCTTATCACGAACAGTGGCACCCATGGGATACCTGGTTGTCTCGCAGGAACCATCATACTGCTCCTTCCACACCAGTGAAAAGACCACCGCAGTCCCTTCAGCCTGCACCCAGGGGCACAGCACAGAACTCCCCAGAAGTCTTACAATCAGAGGTGGAAGACTCCCTCTCAGAAGGGAAATACATCCCCGATACACAGCTCATCACCCGATGAGGCTATCATCCCTACCATCCCTCCACCATTGGATGACGCAAAACAATTCCAAAAGCTTTTCAAGAGGGTGACAGGAACACGACCTGCAAGAAGTACAAGTAAAACAGTACAGACTTCTGTATACACTGCAACCTCTGACATCGTCAAGGATTGCTCTACCAATGAATGAGATCTTCATGGACCCTGCCGATAGTATCTGGCAGACCCCAGCATTGATTACACCCACCAACAAGAGGGCTGATTGTAAGTACTTTATTACACCTAATGGCATTAACTTTCTTTTCTCACATCCACCACCTAATTCCCTTGTCATTGATTTAGCCAGACACAAGAGCAAACAGCCAAACCTGAGGTCTACTCTCCAAGACAAAGAACATAAGATGCTTGACATCATGGGCAGAAAGGTATACTCCTCTGCAACCCTACTATTAAGAGCAATTAACTATAGTGGCATGCTCGCTGATTATGATTATATAAATTACTCCAAGCCACAAGAGCTCCTCCAGTTCCTACTGGAGCACAAAAGACCAATACTCCTAAGTATTATGCAGGAGGGTGACACTATCTCATGCACAGTGTTACAGTCCTCCATGGATGTTGCCAACACCACAGCATGCACCACCGCAACTGCCATAATTCGTAGAGCTTCGTGGCTCCAGGCATTCAGAGACCTACAGCAAAAGACCTTGCATTCAATAAAGCTAACCTTTTCACCACGAAAACGGATGAGGTCTTATAGTCTATGAAGGACTTTGGAACAACATTGGGAAATCTCAGCTTGTTCATACCACCTAATAAGAGGTTCAGATATAACACCTATTCAAGACCTAGAGATCAGTATAGACAGCAACCTCAATATGATTTTAGACAAACACAGACTCCAACAACGAAGACCGCAGCACCAGCAACAATATACAACATCCCACCCTTCATTATCTAAGCAGGAAGTTTGAAGATTTGGTTGGGAGTCAGAGACACATCCCTGTTACATCACCAACTGGAGAACTTGAGTTTAATCACCACCTACGGCCCTTTTTACACCAATGAGCACAAATAACAGATGGATGCTAGAGCTCATAAAAGTGGGCTATTCCATTCCCTTCACCTCTACTTCCTCTTCTGATGTTCCCTCCCGCCCCCCGATCCCGTCCCTACAGTATGTAGTTCACAAAATAATCAATGTCACGATAGACAATACCACCTGCTTATATTATATCAACTGGCAAGGTGGTGCCCAATCTACTTCCCTGTGCACAGAAGCACTGAGACGATGAAAATTATGCATTACACACCATCACCCCCATAGCTACCTATCTCCTGGGGGTACTCAGCATCACAGCAGACACCCTCAGCTGCATCTTCCCCAATCACCATGAATGGAGATTGACTCTTGAGTCCTCAAAATAGTATTCATCAAATGGGGGCAGCCGGACATAGACTTATTCAAAACCGAAAATGCCACCTATTCTGCTCCAAAGCAGCCCTGGGGAAGGGATCTCTAAGTGATGCTTTCTTCCTGAAATGGAACTCAACCTCCTTATACAGATTCCCACCAATCCCTTTAAAACACAGAATCATCATGAAAATCAGACAAAAATGCTCTCATGTAATCTTGGTTGCACCAGCATGCTCAAGGCAAACCTGGTTCCCTTACCTGCACAGACTAGCAGATCCTCGCATCTTTCCTCCACAATGCGATCTTCTGACCCAACATCATGGCAGGGTTTTCCATCCTGATCCAGACAGATTCCACTTCCAGGCATGACTCCTTCATGGTTCTAGAATGCCGAAAACACCTGCTCAGAAAGAGTAAAACAAATTCTAATGAATAATAGAAGAGAATCCATGAGTAAAACCTACCTGTGTACAAGTGGCAAAGATTCTCTGAGTGGATCAGACAGAACCATTCCACACCACCCCATACTATATCTCTCCCCATTATATTAGACTACCTACTGGAACTAAAAGAAATGGGCCTCACTTTCAGCCCTATTGAAGTCCATGAAACAGCAATAGCAGCTTTTCATAGAACCAGCTATGGCACTTCCTCCTTTTCAGTGGTTCTTACTTAATACTTCCTTGTGGGTCTCCAAAATACTCTCCCATCTGTATGGCCTCCAGTCCCTATATTGGACCTGAACCACATCCTTAAAAGCCTAACTAAGCCTCCTTTTGAACCTCTAGCAACTTGCTCATGGCTACACCTCTCCATGAAGGTAGCTTTTCTGGTAGCCATCATTTCCAGCAGGAGAGTCAGGGAGCTAGCAACACTGATGGCCGATCTGCCATACATGATATTTACCGAGGACAAGGTAATCCTTCAGCCACACCCCAAATTCCTTCCGATGGTCCCATCTCCTTTCCTCATTAACGAACCCATATACTTACCTACTTTCTTTCCTAAACTGCACACTCATCTATCCCAAGTGGCACTATACACCCTGATGTTTGAAGAGCACTCTCTTTCTATATGGATTGGACAAGACAATGGAGGAAATCAGACTCTTCCTATCTTTTGCTGAACAATCCAGAGGTCAAGCTATCTCCTCACAAAGAATATCCAAGTGGATCTCATCTTGTATGCACACTTGCTACATCATTCGTAACAAACAGCCACCAGTCACTATCATTGCTTATTCTACCAGAGAGGTTTCCTATTCAACAGCCTTCCTCAAAAATGTGCCTTTAGAAAACATTTGCAAGACAACCACTACACTGTGCTCTCACCTCTGTGATACCCTAATCCTCAGCAGTTGGGCAAGCAGTGTTATCCTCAGTTACACTAGCAGGGCTCCAAACCTGCCTCCATGGCACGACTACTGCTTTGTAGTCACCCAGAGTGGAGCATTTACGGGGACATCACTTGAAGAAAATAGAGTTCTTCACCTGTGCAGTAACGGGAGTTCTTTGATGTGTGTCCCCATTGGTGCTCCACGACCCTCCCTCTTTGGCCTATTTCGGAGCCTTTTTGGGGCTAGACTCAGGATAGAGAAGAAATGTAGGAAGCTGCACCGTGCACATGCCTAACTGATATCAACGGCATGAAGAGGCACCATGGTGCATGCACGGCAGGTCACTGCTACAAAAAAATCTCTGGTCACTGACACAAGGACACACCAACATCCAGAGCAGAGTAACCGTGAGGACACATCTCAAAGAACTGTTACTGCATAGGTGAGGAACTCTGTTAAAAATAGACATTCGCTGTCCACTGATTTGGTAAATGTGATTGAAAAGCGTGCAAGTTAATCTTGCATTATTTATCATTGCTCATTAGCACATGTCTGTTACTTTCTGGCTATTCAGTTTGCATTCATGTTTGGGTGTCTATTTAAACAGCAAGTATTATCTTAACTATATAATATCTAAGAATTACAGAATCCGCGTATATAATAAACTTTGCTTGCCTATTTGATGATGATTTAAAAAAGTTATATTTGGAAAGCAAAAAAGGATGAAATCCTAATTGTGCTTTTTTAACCCTCTTGTCATGTCTTAATGAAGTATTTGTGACTTTTGTGGCACCTACTCATGAGGGTGAGCATGGGGCTGGTCAACGATATGAAATGTGGTTGTCTAGGTGTGAAATTCAATTAGTGGCAATAGGTTGTTGCAGTTAACTCCATAATTCTGACTTCACTTTAGGATCAAGAACTGGGAAGGAGATTGTTCTTATTCAGATACAATTATTCATGGTAATAGCCAGAGAAACAGTAATTCAGTGCAATATGATTTGCATTTTATGTAGGGTATTTTAAGTATTCCTTAGAGTAAAATATTTTAATGAGAGCTTGTTTGGTTCCTGAACAGTAAATTGGAACTAATTGGAGCTTTTCCTAGCTGTTGCAGTATAGATATTGGTATTTATACTTTACCACATTTCTATTTTCATGCCTCATGTTGAAAATTGAGCCTACTTCAGTTCCATATAAGAACAGATATACTGGGGTCAGACCAAAGGCCCATTTAGCCCATTCATTGTCTTCCATGAATTTATTTACAGTAAAAGCCCTTTTATCTGGAATACTGGGCAAAAGGGGACTGGGCGAGGGCAGGGCAGGGTGGTTGCCAGTAAATGCTGGTTTACTAAGAGGAAAGGTTTGGAGTGTGTGGGGGAGTTGAGTGGGAGGAGTTGTGAAGCACAGGCTCTGGGAGGGACTTTGGGTCCAACCAGTACCCCACACTCCTCCCGCGCCCCTGATGCTCTAGTGGGAGAGTGTCCTCACCTCCAGCAGCTTGAGCAAGCAGCACTCTGTCCTTGCTGCTCCTGGGAGGCATGGCCAGGTGGCTCTGCTGCAAGCAGGCATGCTGTCTCCATCTGCAGGCACCACCTCCCACAGCTCTTATTGGCTGTGGTTCCTGGCCAACGAGCTTGGGGGCCACAGAGATAGCACTCAGGGAAGGAGGGATGGAGGCAGCATGTTGAGGCTCCTGGAGGTGAATGTCATCCCTCCCCTGCTCCTCATCTGGCACCCTGAGCATGTTCCACACCCCAACCTCTGCCCCAGGTTTTCTCATGGACCTAAATTCCCTTGCAGGGCATGCCCTATGGCCCCTCCCATCAGGGGGTAACTGGTGAGAGGGGTGCCACCAGCCATATGACTGCCATCCCACACATGGGCGACGAGTTGTATGGGCTCGTGGTGCCCATGCTCCAGCAATATTCAGAGCTGGGGCCCTGCTCCAGCAATATATGGAGCTGGGTCTCTCCCCTGGCCCTGCCTGGAGCGGGCCCTGGCAACCCTCCCCCCCCACGTCCTCCCTGACCCCAAACCGTCCCTGCCATGTGCAGCTTTCAGTCGGATCCCACTTTCCAGTGCGCACTGCTGGCTGCTGCTGCCACCATGCACAGCGTTTACTGGTGAGCGGAGAGACGCCCGGGCGTGACATGACGTCACAGCCCAGGACTTTAAAACTGCTCGGCGCAGTGTTGCGCCACGTGGCCTAGCTCCTAGTTCAGAGTCCAGGGACTTCTGGGGCCCAAGAGCAGACTCTGGCCCTGCAAAGTGGAAGGCAGAAGGTAGGGCAGGGTGGGGGAAGGGGTGGGAGAGAGGAAAGGGCTTGTGCAGAGGGGGAGGGGTGGGAGAGGAAGGGGCTTGTGCAGAGGGGGAGAGGAAAGGGGTGGGAGAGGAAGGCACCAAGGGACAGCGTGGAGGAGATACAAATGCCAGGGGGCCAAGTAGAGACAATGAGGAAAAGGGCAGGAGGGGAGGTGTCAGTAGGAGGGTGGGGGGACAGGGTTATGCTGGGAGCGGAGAGGGTAAGGGTATTGGGGGGCTAAAAGAGGAAGGGGGAGGTGCGAGAAGGCTTGAAAGGAGTGGGCATGAGAAAGGTGAGGATGGAGCAAGTCTTGTGTGAGGGCACAGGGGAATGGGGGCAGAGAGTGGTGAGGGGGTGGGAAAAAGAGGGCAGTAAGGGAAGGGGGAGGCACCAGGAGGGTGCAGGGCTAAAGGAAGGTGCAGGTGCCAAAGGATTCTGGGGGTGAAGCAGAAGGGCAGACACTTGCATGGGAGGGACCAGCACCAGAGGAGAGAGGCAGGGGGCAGGTGTGTAGAGGGAGGTGTTAGAAGAGAGGATGAGGAGGGGTAGCTCACATGATCAGAGTGGGGCTACTGGAGGAATGGGCAGGGGGCAGAGGAGGGCTGGTGAAGGGGGGAAGGTCGCAGGAGAGCTGAGGGCAGCTAGAAGGGCAGAAGTCAGGACAGCAGAGGAGGGTGAGAGGTTGGGGGGCAGCAGGCACCAGGGGAGCTGATGGAGCAAGGGGAGAAGACATGGCAGCAGAGAGAAAAGGTAAAGGTTTATAAAATATTTATTAATAACTTGGATGCCACATCCAAACAAGCCACATGAACTCAGTACTGGTACACAACACAAAATTCATTCTGCTAATGGGAAGAAACTCTTAGGCTATGTCTACACTGGTGGCTTCTTGCGCAAGAAGTCTTATGCAAGAACACGTCCACATTGCCGTGTGCACGCTGTGCTTTTGCACAAGAGCATCCATGGCAGTGTGGACGCTTTCTTGTGCAAGAAAGCTCCGATGGCCATTTTAGCCATAGGGGTTTTTTGCGCAAGAAATCCCTGCCGAGCATCCACACTGCCCTCTTGTGCAAGAGAGCTTACAACTGTTAGAAAAGAGCGTAGCTCTTGTGCAAGATGCTCTCTCTTATCACGCCATACTGTAAATTTCCTTGCGCAAGAGCAGGCGGACAGTGTGGCTGCTCTGTGGGTTCTTGCGCAAGAAGCCGCGAGTGTAGACATAGCGTTAGAGGGAACACTTCCCCCAGCCTCTCTGCCCCTGAGTTAATGTCACACACATTGGGTTAATGCAATTGCAGGATAGTTGCATGAGGGGGGTTTGGTGGGGGCCAAACTAATCCTTGTTGGATGGTGGGAAAAATCCTTTGAGAGGGGTGACGACACCTTTTACTTCTGGTCATGTGTCCATCTTGCCCCGAGCATCTTCCCTCCAGAGGCATGTTTAACGGGGGTCAGAGAGCATGGTTAACAGGGGTCAGAGGTTGTGGTTAATGGAGCACCACCAAAAATTATACAAACCTCCCTCCCCGATCCCACAAGACTCCTCCCTGAGCCACTCCAGCACATGAGAGGATTGGGACAACCCCCTTCATTTCCCCACGGTCCAGTCCCTGTATCCCTCCATCTTTGCTTTGCCCTCTCTGTGCCTCTTCCCCCAAACCATGTCTCCTTCAGTGCTGCAGCCTGGGGACAGGCAGGAGTCTGTCACCAGTAGCAGGGGTTGCTCCCTCCGACCCCTCCCCCCCACACACACACATTCATTGGCAGCAGCAGGAGAAGTGGAACAATATGGCCCCAACTTGCTTGGCTCCCAATCACATTGCTCCATTTCCCGCCAGTGAGTGCTCTTCAGCGCATCACTCAGGAGGGACCATCCCCACTCTCACTGGCAGGACTCAGAGGAGTTGCGATGAAGAGGCAGAGAGAGGGACAGAGCAGGCATGGGCAGAGTTGGGGCCTGGGGCGGAGGGGGGCTGTTGCGGCTTTCACATGGGCTAGTGGTGGTGCAGGGAAGAGTTACGTGGGGGGAGGGGGAGTATCATGTGGAAACATGGCCCAAAATGGTAGGCTTTTTCATAATATTTTTAATTAGCCATATTAATTTAAACATTTTGTATGCTGATGTAAGTAATAGAGGATAGTCCTAGCAGTCTGGTGAATAAACCATTTTGTTACTAATGTGGCAGTACAGAGAACATTTATAGCATCATTGTCAGATATTCCTTTACAACGTATTATAATGAATGTTTGTTTTCTTCTTGCAGGCTTCTGGCTGCGATGGTACTGAGATCCCAGATGAAGTGAAACTGATTGGGTTTGCTCAGTTAAGTGTCAGCTGATGCCTGTCCCTCGACACCCCTCCCCACCCCCAGCAGAATTGTGAGATTGTGAGGAGGCCAGCTTAGATGCAAAGAAAATTAAAGCACCCACACTGAATTCTGCTTCGTTCTCTAGCAATTCACTAAGTCAGAGGAAGCAAAGCCCTCAGCTACACCGCTGCTGCTAACATTCAAAATGCTACTAAATGTTTCTAATCAATTTGGATTTCCCCTATGTGACAAGCATATGGAAATGCACTCAGGTGGCTGTATTTATTGGTTACAAAAGGAATTTTCTATCAAATTTATTTCAGCTTTCATAAAATTTCAGTGATACTGTTTTAATTATCTACTTCTGATTGGCAATACCATCTCTGTTCTGTTGTACTTAGAAATGAACATAATTATTAAAGTTAAAATTCATTAGCCAAACTTGAATTCTAGTTTTAAAACTGACTGTGAATTTTATTTTTCATATATTTATGCATTACATAACCTAGCTATAAGAAAATGACTGATATGATTATGTGCTATTTGCAGTTAATCTCTTTTTGGGGGAAAATAAGTTTCAGGTATATCTTGGAAGTATTTGTAACTTCTAGTTTTTGAAATGATTTAATTATGAGTTTAGGAAGTGCTTGTTGGTTTGTGTGTCTAAAAACCAATCCACAATCTGATTGTCAGGGGTGTGGGAGGTGCCTTGCAGACATGGATGTTTTCAGAATGTGCCTGAGGCTGCTTAAATCTAGAATAGTCTCAGTTCTAGAAGCACCGTATATATTTATCTGAGTTACAATGGGGTATACTGTAACAAAGACTTTAGACAAGTTTGGCCTACACAGAGCTTTGTTGGGGAGTCTAAAACAAGAATTGCTATTAAAATATTGCCATTAAGCTAGACTGCTTACTGTGCCCATCTCTGATTTGGTTTATCCTTAAGCGATATAAATTATTTTGTAAAGTTGAGAAAACTTGAACAGAATCCAAGCGTTACTTGAAATTCTGCAAAATACCAAGGTGGAGTGAAATAATAGAAAAAGGGGTTTGTGCAATGACTAAAAGATAAAATTTTGTAACAAAAGAAACACTTCTGACCCAAGTAATCTTTATGCTTAATCTGTGACATAGCTATTATGGAGCTAGTAAATGTTAGAATGATTCTGAAATTTGGAGCATATGTTCAAGGAGGTATATTCCTTGGATGTTACCATTTAAACTACTTCCTAGCTAAAACTAGATAAATGGCAGCTCTTTAATGTACTGAAAATGGCAAATATATATTATTAAGAAAAAGTTATTTATAATGCCTTGTCATAATTGTTGGGGTGTTCTAGAGCCAATTGCATAAAACTCAGTGTAATTTCATTCCATTTTATTGTTTACACAATTATTCAAAGATGACTGCAAAGGTAAAAGGAAAATAAAAGTGTTGCACAAATAGATTGCGTAATGGGTTTCCTTGATCTGTGTATTGTGCACTTTACAGTTGTAATATAGCAAATAGCTCTCTCTTAAAAAAAAAAAAAAAAAACTGTGTTCTTTAGTACGCTTCTAGAAAATGCCACCTGTAAAAGAAACCAGATCCATAAAGGTTAGAAGAAGAAATGGAAAAAAAATGTCATTATCTTCTCCTGTCCATCTGCCTGCAATGAGGGATTGCTCCCTACTACTCGGTGTTCAGTGCTTTCTCTAATCTAGTATTGAAAGTATCAAGTGTTGAGGCAGTACTTGTGAAGGAGGCAACAATGAGTGCAGAACTGAAACTGTGGAACTACCTTCTCAAGGTGTTTTGAATCAGAATAAGGAAAGTGCTTGGGGAGAGAGTACGGTTTGACAGGAGATGTAATTAAGAAGTATCAGTAATGGAGGAAGGGAGGTTCTATTGAAATAGGAGTAAACTAAAAGGGGAAATTATAAACCCATCTGGCTCCTGATGAAGCACTTCTCATGCTTGTAATGCTGTGAACAGATCATTAGTTACTAAGCAAGAGCAAAAGTCTTCAGATACATGAGCAGTGATTGCACTTAATAATTCTTGGCACATACAGCATCTTGGGTTTTTAAAGTACTGAATAATTATTAACTAATTTTTCCTGTGAAAATAGATGGGTAACCTTCACTTTACATAAAAATTATGTTTAGGGAGGCTTGCTGCTTGCCCAAGGCTACACCAGAAATCAGGATTAGAAATTAGAAATTCCATGCTGCCCTAAAGAATCCAGGGAGCAAGCTCAGACACCACGATAATTGTGGTATGTAAGTGGCTAGACAGGAAAAATATAATACATGATGAAGTAGAGGACAGTATCCTAGAAGGGGGAACCTATTGTATTGCTGCTTATTAAAGATATGTGGTAGAAGCACGAAAACTCTTTAAAAGTTTCCCTGGATACAAAGAAAAAGCTGGTCTTAACTACAGAAGATAGCTTCTTTGCTTTATTACAGTTGCATTAAAGTGCTTTTTGCAAGTACCAAAGTACTGTGTGTAAAGCAGCACCCACAACAACAAAATGCATGTAGAAGAAAAGTAACTCTAGGGGGAAATAACAGCTTTACAACTAGCTCAATGTATCTCAGAGGGCTGCGGGCCACTGGCCCGTGCCACCTTGTTTACCTAATCGCTCCTTAGCCCCTGAGCCTTGTGGCTGCCATTGGCTCTGGTTTGCTGTTTCTAGCCAAGAGGAGCTGGGAGAAGTGGCTTCCTGTGGCTTCCCTTGACTGGAATCAGTGAACCTGAGCCAATGGGAGCCGTGAGGCTCCATGGCTTCTGTTAGGTAAATAAGGTGATGGGAGCCCACTAGCAATTTTCCAAAAGCAGGTCTGTGGCCCACATTGAGAAACATTGATCTAGTCAATATTAATCTCATGAGGCAGATTACGGGGCCAAAACTGTCAGTTAACAATATTCATATAAACAAAATTAGTAAGTTACTTGATGCTCCAAGTTAGCAAACAGGAAAAAAAATGCTTACTGTGGAGATCAGTGTGCACCTTCTGTGTAGGAATATAAACAGAAACCACAATGGAATTCCAGAGTGAAGGACCATTAAATACTGAATTCAGATACTTCCGATGAATATAGAGAGGAAAAGAAAACTAGTGATTGTTACATGAGCAGTTTTCCATGAGAAATGACCAAGACATAGATGCAACTTTACACTGCAATGATGTATGTCCCGAGAGTAGTCATCAGTGCAATTTGCAGGAGTTCATCAGACAGTAATTACATGTCTAGTAAGGGATGGAGAGAATCTGTTTACATTCAAAAGGAGAAATGTCTTGTTAATTAGATTAACTCGGAACTGGTGAGCTACTGTATAGCTATCTGTGAAACCAGGGAATGGGACTTATTGGAGAGATTACTAGTGTTTTGGCAGCGATGATTATATGCCACCATTTACAGATTTGCCCTTGTAAGAATTATTTGTTCATTTAAATGTCTGTGGAACTTGCCATTTCAGTGCACTTTTATTTCCAGTGTTGAAAGCAGCTTTCATTTTGGGCAAGGATTGAAGCCAGTAGATGAAAAACAAATTGTCTGCCCACTGCTGTAAAAGGATGAACATATAACCCAGTTCGTCACTAAACTGACCTCAATTCTGGTGAGCAGTTGTTAGCTGATATTCAGCTAAAAATATACTAGTGAGGTAAATAGTCAGGGTGGAATTTTCATTCTCTTAACAATCAGGATGTGAAATATTCAATATATTTAACCTTAGGCTTCCACTTCTTTTCTTTGTGCCTCTTCCCAGCAGCTACTAACCTTTGCTTCTACTATTTCCTTTTTTTTTATGTTGAGTGAGACAGACCTTACCACTTACCCAAACTTTATTAGAGGTTTTGCACAACTTCCTGGTATATGACTCCAATATATACTATAGTTCTGGGTTTCAAACCTGCACTGTGTAGCTACTTTTCCCAGAAGCCTCAAGCTGCTTCCTGTAAGGGCATCCAGAAACAGGGGCCTAAAAAGGACAAAAGTAGAAGAGAGGGAGGCAAGTGCTGACCAAAAGCCATAGTCCCTTTCTCCTGCTACCATATCCACTGGATCCGCCACTGTTTGTGTAACTGGCTAATCTTGATGGTATTTGACAACCTAGGACAAGCATCCCAAGGGTTATAACTTGAACAGATCCTGTTTTTATTCCCCTAGGATTGGAAAGGAAGAGGCTCCTCTGCAGTATGTTCTAAAACAACATTATTTTCCTAAGAAATTGATCAGTATGTGTAACTTGTAGATGGGACTCCCTCATTTCTCTCACCCTGACCCTACTAATCAGAGGCTTGTTTTCCTTTCCATTGGCTAGTCCCACATACTGATGTTGGATGTGAGACAAGTTTGTGCCTGAAATCAGTCATAATGATGATTGGTCTGACATAGACCTAAACAAAAAAAAATGTGCTAATTAAGTGTGGTGAAAATACAGATTCTGTTTAGCAGGGAAGAATTTTTTCTTTAGAGTTCTTCAAAGCTCAAAAAATGTGAGACCTTGTTGGTAATTAAAAATATTCATCAGAGTAAGCAATTCTTTGAGCGGGGGGAGAGAAGGAGAGGTTAGGTCAGTTCCAATACAAGTTAGGTTGATTGTGGAGATTTTTCACAGCACCAGGTGGCCAGTTCAGAGTACCTTGCAGTGTTTCCACACCCAAGTGTAAACACTACTATAGTGCTCGTCTTAAAGGGAGAAATTGGCAGACAACTTCTGGGATGAATGTCTCTGATCTCCCTATGCTAATGAGCTGACAGAGCAACTATAGTTCCTCAAACAAGCTAAAACCCCCACCAGCGAAAATCTCTTTACTTGCATTTTATTACACGATGGTCCAATTGGTTAAATATCCAGACTTAATAGCTGAGTATTGTGACATGTTAGTAATTCATTTTGTCACTGTGAATAAACCCAACACTACAGTGTACATAAAAATGTGGTTTTATGGCTGCTTTATGATTATTAGATGGCTGCTTGTCAAACTGTTTGCACACACTGAAAATAATCTGAGGTGTTGAATCAAACCCAATAGCTGAGAAGTAATGAATTTCATAATCTTCATAAGCAGTGCTGCATGAAGTAGATTAGATATTAAAGGAAGTTATTCATAAAATGTTATGGCCATAAGCAAGAAGATTTAGTTTTCACTGCATGGACCAAATGAGAGGTAATAATGTCCTTCTTAGGAAGGAAGTCCATGTAGTACCTTGCCATCTAATCTACAAACATGAATTTGAAAGGCTGTGTTAATCT
This sequence comes from Pelodiscus sinensis, assembly GCF_052426305.1. Lineage (NCBI taxonomy): Eukaryota > Metazoa > Chordata > Testudines > Trionychidae > Pelodiscus > Pelodiscus sinensis. The sequence goes on along the minus strand of NC_143058.1, from coordinate 40,385,288 downwards.
GCTGTGTCAGTGGAATGAAGAAAGCCATTAGGGCAGATGGATGTGTTTGTGGGGAAACAGTGAAGGTTTTTTTTATTCAACATATTAATTTTTCTCCTCTATCCCTCTATATCCCACAATATTTAAAGTGCAAATATTCTGAATGCAAATATTCTGAATGAAAGGTATCTGCTTCCCTTCCATCTGACAAAGACCTGTAACTAGAAAGGGCTTCAAGGACTGAGTTATTTGATTCTTTCCCACTATTGTAAAAGAAAAGCATAATTCACTAGTGTCACTGCTCAAATATGAAAAGCTTTAAAAATAAAGGCCCTGTCTAATTAATAGTTTAAATTACTGTGTGATAAGTGGTTCTGTTCTGTCTTCCCAGTTCACCTGCTCAAAACACTGTAGGTACTTACTAGAGCATGTAAGTTTCTCTCTACTTCCTAATTTTTTGGAGGATGAATGACATGCGGCCTCTCGAGTGAAAGGGATTTAAGGTAATCATGAGGTTATATCTAGTCTTGGCTCTCTGAAAAACACCTAACTTTGTCATCTGAAATGAAATGTTTACAAAAGCCATCGGTACATGTGTGACTTAGTGGATGTGGATGGGAAAGAGCTGTTAAACTGCTTTCAAATGAATAGGTACAGTGATCTTATATTCCAGTTGCAAAACATTTTTTTTTAGCATCCACAAAATATCAGTGCTAGAACTGGAATATGATTCTAAGCAAGAGGTCTGCCTCTTTGGAATCTGAAAAGCTCAAGAGAGCTTATTTTGAGTCCATTTGGGAACACCTACACAGCAGGGCTAAAGTCGAATTAAGCAATACAACTTCAGCTATGTCAATTGCGTAGCTTAAGTCAAAATGACTTAATTTGGCTTTTGGTGCTGTCTACATAGCAGGAAGTTGAATGAGGGTTACCGTGTTTTTGGGTCAACTGAAAACTGTCATCTTACCAACTATTGCAATAGTTTATAATCGATAGATGCATTTTATCTGTGAAACAAATATTCACAACCACTTTTTAACTTCAAAAAAGCAGTCATGTAGCACTGTAAAGACTAACCAAATAGTTTATTAGGTGATGAACTTTCGTGGGGCAGACCCACTTCTTCAGATGGGTCTGTCCCATGAAAGCTCATCACCTAATAAACGATCTTGTTAGTCTGAGCTTGGTAAAACAAAAAAGGACCTTAAAGACTAACATGGCTACATCTCTGACTTCAGTCATACATGATTTTATGTACTTAGTTCATTTTGAAATAAAGCCATAACTGTGGACACATGATGGCTGTGTCTAGACTGGCAAGTTTTTCCAGAAAATCAGCCGCTTTTCTGGAAAAACTTGCCAACTGTCTACACTGGCCACTTGAATTTCTGGAAAAGCACTGATGATCTCATGTAAGATTGTCAGTGCTTTTCCGGAAATACTATGCTGCTCCAGTTGGGGCAAAAGGGCCAGTGTAGACAGCACAGTAGTGTTTTCCGCAAAAAAGCCCCGATCGCGAAAATGGCGATCGGGGCTTTTTTGCGGAAAAGCGCGTCTAGATTGGCCACGGACGCTTTTCCGCAAAAAGTGCTTTTGTGGAAAAGCGTCCTGCCAATCTAGACGTGCTTTTCCGAAAATGCTTTTAACGGAAAACTTTTCATTTTAAAAGAATTTTTGGAAAATCATGCCAGTCTAGATGTAGCCGATTAGTGTTATTACAGCTAGAAAAATTACTCATCTTAAAAATTCCTCCTTAGCTTCAGCAACCAAACTCCACATAAAGTGGAAAAGTTTAGTGTGAAGTGTTGGACCTGACTTAAATCCACAGACTTCAGCATGATTTTTTGTTTTGAGTAAAGAGACACTGTGAAAATCAAATGATTGAGTTCCAATAGAATATTCATTGAGTTAAGTAGCAACATAAACAGAATTTAAAAAAAACCATAAAAATAGTTGATGTAAAATCTTTGATGAAATCCTGGCCCCACAGAAGTCAGTGAGTGTTTTGTTATTGATTTCAGTGTGACCAGGTTTTCGCTCTGTTTCTCTATTAAGAATTCCCTAGTATGCTTTTGGATGCTATAAAGTGAATAATAATGACCCCACTACTGCTCGAATCTATTTTTGATTTGACTGAAGAGTGGTTAAAAAAATATTCCAAACATCTTCCACTTCTCTCTGTGCAGCAACCTTTCCCTTTTTTTAATAGCAAAGCATATTTAGTCAAGCAGAGAATGATATCTGAGAGACAGCTCTCCTGTTGTTTATGGTTAATTTTAGTGCAAGCGCTGTAAGACTGTCCATCAGACACAGCACACTTTTGTTATCCATAAACATGAAGCCCCTCAAAAGTATTAAAGAACCAAAGTGACAATAGTTTGTACCCACATTATATTGGATACATTCTTTTTTCTACCTTGCTCTTAAAATATATACGTATATTCAGATCTGTGGATGAAAGCTATTTAAATGCAATTTAACACTTTAGTCTAAATTACTTTTTCAGACAGTCTTGTAGCATGTTTGAAAATGTTCTTTTGCTGGATTTACAAGACCAATAAGCATCTGAATCTGAGATTTGCTATATTTGTTAATATCATTCAGAAGATTACCCTATAGAATCTCAAATAGGCTTGTATTCATACAAATGAGCTTGTTCATTTTCCCCATCTCACCCCTTTAATCCCAAAATTTTCAGTAGTCAATATAATCATGGTTTTGATCTTCTGAGGGAGTCATTAAAATCATTGCAGGATATTCAACCACACACATTTGTTAACACTGCAAAATCTCTCTGTATTCAGATGATGATTTCTGGTCAATCTGAACATATCTGGTCTAGTCTTGCTGGAGTTGGTTGAGAAATTTGCATCTCTGGCTGTAATATGATTTAGGCAATGTAAAAGTTGATGCTAACAGCAAATATATACTGGAGTTCAGCTGTGAGAAGTAAGATGTATTTAGCCCATGGTAAAAAAAACATTACTTTTATTAATTGCCATATGCATTTTATTGCATTTATGTATTGATACGTGTCATGAGGCTATTCCTTGTGGCATAAAATGACATCTCTTGAATAATATTAATGAGAACTTGAAACCAAGTGGGGAAATTTTGGATTAGTACTGTACTGCCAATGTGTTTACATAAATCAAGTTATAAATCACTTGTTTCTTTCCTTCACCCCATTTCCCCACTATTCCCACTCCCAGACTGTTGGTTTATTCTCTCTGCATTTATTTCTACATGCTAGCGTGTAATGAGGACACCCATAATCTGATTCTGTTTCACTGGAAAGAAAAATGTTTTCCTCACCAATCAGCAATATTTAGTGCAGTTCTACTCAGGAAGAAAGATTGCAAACTACTTACTGTACTAGGGGTCAACACTTACTGTTCTTCAATAATTGTATCAAATTTACTTACCCTTCTACAAGTAAGAAGCCTTTTCCTGTCTTCTAATGTACAGCCCTGAAAAGTCAATCTGCGACTTGTGACTAAAACTTAATTCCTTTTTTGTACATCATCACCAGTAATAGAAGTTTTAAAAAACAAGTTATGCCCTCAGTGATACCACTGTGCAAGCCTTTTGCCTTCAGTGGGCTTCTACTGATGTAATCCTTTGGACCCTCTGTTAAACTCTTAATTTGTTGGTTCTGTTCATTTGTGCATGTCAACAAGTTCACTTCTTATCAGAGTTAGTTCTGCAGGACAAACAAGATTTAAAAAAGTTACTTAAAAATAAACCCAAAGATCTGTTAGATGAGCCAGTATTATGTTTCAGAGCACTTGATACTTAATTTAAAGAATTGCAGAAGAGGGCAGTTTTGGCAAACCACTCTCTGGAGAATTTTGAAAAATCCAAGATGACTGAGATAATACTGAAGGTATTCTGACTGGATCAGTCAAATGACCAGCCCATGAGATGCATTAGAGCTGTTCTTCACTGCTCTCCTGATGGTGAAAAGCTGCCTTACTTCACCCACAACATGTGTCCTAGATCCTTGGGTAACAGGGCTGCCATAGTGGCTTCTGCACCTCTTTCTCCACTCTGTGGCAAAATCAGCACAGCTTAAAGTATGATAGCCTAATGTCACCTCACACTAAGTGCTCCTTGACAGTGCAGGATCTGGGCCCAAGAATCTCTTGTCCTTCCTCATGGAAGAAAGATAATAAATACCAGTCATCCTTGCTCTCCCTTCCCTTTTTTCTATTGACAAGCTTGTTTCTTTCCTAGCTTCACTCTCTGCCACCCTGGTTCACCCCCATCATTCCCTTCTTTTGTTCTCGCTTTCACACTGTGGAGTGATGCTGGTAGAACTCTCAAGGCCCGGCTGAATTCCTCCATGAGAATCTCATGGCGTTCTTCCTCAGTGCTGTCCTCTTGCCAGCTATTTGCAGTGTTGTTGTAGCTATGCTGGCCCGGCAGCTTAGAGACACAAGGTGGGTGAGGCAATATCTTTTACTGGACCAATTTCTATTGGTGAAAGAGACAAGCTTTCAGGCTACACGAAGCTTGTCTGTTTCACCAACAGAAACTGGTCCAGTAAAAGACACTGCTTTGTCTATCTTGAGTGTCTAATCTTCCTAGCTTCTCCAGCTTAATTGAATCCTATGCCCTCTGGTGATTGGCCACCTTTGACTCAGTCCTCAGACCTCTCCTCTTCACCTCTATTTCTTTCTTCACACAGGATCTTACAAACTTCTTCTAAGAAAAAATTGACATGAGACTTTTATCTGCTTAAATCTTGCTTATCTTTCTCTCCTACCCCTGCCAGATGTAAAAGTTTCTTAGCTGCTCCTCCTCTAACCCCTCTACTTGCTCTACTGACCCGATCAAATCTCCTTATCACCCTCACACCTACTCTTATTCTCTCCCCTACACTTTCCTTAACTTCTTACTCTCCCCCTCATAGTATAAGCATACTTTAGTGTTTCCTGGTTTTAAAACCCTTCATTAGGTCCCATTTGGCCTCAATATTCTATGTCATCTCTAAGCTCATTGATCTGGGCTGTTTGCAATCATTCATTGAAATTCCTGTTCTCCAATTTCATCCCAAATCTATTCCAGTCCTGCTTGTATCGCTAGCACGCCTCTAAAACTGCTCTTGCCCAACTGTCTAATGATCTCTTCCTGGCCAAAGATCAAAGCCAGTACACTATCAGGGTCCTTGCGCTGTCGGCCACTTTCAGCATTTAACCTGGTGCTTCTCCTGACATCTCATCTTCCCTTGCCTTCCATAACTCTGTCCTCTTCTGGTTCACCACCTACCTCTTGAATAACTTCTTCAGTGTGTTCTTCAGAGGATCCTTCTCATTCTTCCCCCACCTTCACTTATTTGTGGGGTTTCTCAGCATTCTGTCTTCGGTCCCCTTTTTCTCCCACTCCATCCTATCTCTGCATAATCTAATCTAGGGATTCTCAGCAGGGTCTGCAGGTCCCTGAGTGGCTGTGACTGGTACTCCTTTCTTTTCATGTGCATGTATATTTAGACCTGCCTCTGGACTTTCCACTACATGCATCTGACAAAGTGGGTCTTTGCCCACGAAAGCTTATGCTTCAATACATCTGTTAGCCTATGAAGTGCCACAGGACTTCTTGTTTATACAGGTTCAGACTAACATGGCTACCCCTCTGATACATGCTTAGTTTCTATCTCCCTCTACCTGGCTCACCTTCCAATTCTAGTTTGAGGGGATAGGACCTCACCCTTGAGTACAGCCCAGGCTGTCCCTTAAAGGGGCAATACGTTCTTTTCTCTTCTGTCTCTCTCCATCACACACAGCTCTGTCAGCCCTCTCAGTAGCAATTTCTACATGAACTATCTCAGAACTCTGGTATTTCACATCTGTTTTGATGGTAACTAAAATATAAGGGAAGATGCATTTGTGCATAGGGGCCACACTGTCGCTTTATTCCAGCTTTCTTGAAACTTAGGAATAGTGATATAAAATTAGCTTTATTTACCTGCTTTACAAGAGACTAAGTGGTATCTAGATGGATTTATTTTTAACCTTTTTGAAATGGACACTGAAAACTTTTTAGTGTATTTCACTGAAATTTGTGGTCTGGAACTTTTGAATGAGCAGGGAAAAAATTGCATCAGAACATTTTTTGTCAAGAAACTTTCAGTTCTGGAATTAGACAATCACTTATATTGATTATTAAATTATCCCTTAAGCATTCTGAAACAAAATGAATGATTGAACTGAATATATCATCCCCACCCCAGTTTCCTGTGTACCAATCTCTGAACCCTTAATATTTTGACTTCTATAAACATATGCTGTTGTGCTCGTGTTCTTTAACATAGCTGAAACCTGAGACATTGGAATATTTTATCAGGATGTATGTTACAAGAATGAACTATGGAAAAGAGATGGAAAGAAGATCATCCTGTGGAATATGTATCTATGAAATAGTATTTTGCAATAAGTTTGCTGGGCATTTTGAGAAGTATTGCTGTGTAAATCTGTAGATGATTGCCTATGATGCTACTTTCCATACAGCTAGACAGCCCACAACAGATGATGCTGAATGCATCATGAATTACTGCTCTGGTGCATTCACTGCAGGTCTCAACATAATATCAAATTAAAAATAAACTTATAAGCCACCCTCAGTGATGGTGCTGAAAGATTTTTATGTTCTAACATTTCCCTAATGTCCTTGTGGATTATTTTGTGCCATTTTTAAACACATACATATTTTTTCTCCTCTTTGTCTGAGTCATGCCTACTAATATTTATGAAACCCTGTTGGGGTCCCAAGAATTATAGACGCTTTTATTTCAGTGAATCATCAAGTGTATAGAATGTGTCATATCCTTCAAAGCAGCAGGTTTATTTCCACAGCTTGGATATTTTACCCATACTGAGAAACAGCATCATATCACTTAGCCATAGTTTTTTTTTTTATCCCTTTCAATCATTAGGACACCATTTCATGCATATCAACCTGATCTCACAGACTCATTTCTTCCTATTCTTCAATCAGCATGTTGCTCCTGCTCCTTAAATATTAAGCATTTATGCTGGCTCCCCTGTTCTCATTCCCTGTCGGTTCTACTTCATGCCTGGAATAGCCTTCCCTGCCTGTCTGCACTGCAAAAGTTCCTTAGCTCTTTTCGTATCCCATACACAAAATCTGGCTGCCTGTCTTGGTCCTTACTTTAGTCTAATCCTTTCTCCAAAACACAGAAAATCCTGATCCCTGAGTTTTCCTACCTCAGGTTGGACCACCCAAAGCCAGAACCCTGGGGACCTGACCGATCCCGAAGGGGAGGATTTGCTGGACCGGGGAGGTCTCTTCTCCTGTGCTAAACCACTGCCTGTTTTCCACCCAAGCTTGGGATCCAGCCCGCCATGCTGCTTCCTGGTCACTCCCTGGGCCAGAGTACTCTAGGACTCCAGCTGGGGCTGTGTAGCCAGACAGGAACCCCCACCCGTAACATCCATTTTTGCTTTCCTGGAGCATGCAGGGCGCACAGAGCAGTAAAAGCCTTGAACAGAAGGTCCAGGCTGCTGTGACCCTGAATGGCTGTAAACAGAGATATGCCAATTGCTGACCAAGAGGCTGCCAAGGAGTGCCCTTGACTGAAACCCATATTGATACGAACACACATCCGTCCGCGGGGGGAGGAATCTCTCGCCCAGTAAAAAAATGTCTAGTACTCACAATTTAGTTCTCTTGCAAGTGTAAATTAAGTTGAAACTTGCTTGTAAGAACTGGCGCCACAAAAATGGACCGGTACAATTTGGCATCTTAGATAAGAAAGAGGATACGGGCCCCTATGGGTATAAAGATGGGTCCAGCAGCACATTTACTTTGAGTGTCAATCTACCATCTATCTGCTGGTCGGGTTAGGCATTTGACCTCCCGAGGTTCCATGGGGACGCCCACCTCGTATTCGTCCTTCCTAGGAATTGAGGGACCGGCCCTGGCTTGACCCTGTGGAGTTGAGAGGCACAGAAGAGGATAAAAATTGTACCTGGATGTGGTCCTTTGTCTTAAGTGTACACATAGACTTAGAGCTCTTTAAAGATTAAACTGTCACTTGGTACCATTACTTCTATTTTCTATCTTTATTTTCTTTGTAACCATTTTAAGATCTTTATTTGCTAGCAGTTAAGAAATAGAGGAATAGCCATTGTAACCATATGATTTATAAGCTTGTTTAATAAACCTGTAACTGTTTGGCTGTGTCTACACTGGCATGAATTTCCGGAAATGCTTAAAACGGAATACTATACCATTTTCAGTTTTTCCGTAAAAGGAGCATCTACATTGGCAGGCTGCTTTTCCGGAAAAGCCCTTTTCCCGGAAAAGCGTCTGTGGCCAATGTAGACGCACTTTTCCGGAAAAGACTACTGGGCTGTCTACACTGGCCCTTTTCTGGAACAGTGTTCCGGAATAAGGACTTATGCCCAAGCGGGAGCAGAATAGTTTTTCCGGAATAGCGGCTGATTTTGTACAGTAGAGCATCATTGCTTTTCTGGAAATTCAAGGGCCAGTGTAGATAGCTCGCAGCTTATTCCGGAAAAGCGATTGATTTTCCGGAATAAGTGGCCCAGTGTAGACCCAGCCTTTAAGTTTTAACCTGACTCCTTCAGTTGCTGTAACAGAACCAAGCACAATTTAAAAGAACTTCAGCCGGTCATAAGGGACAGGTATAGGAAGAGCTTGGGCGTTTTGGATCGTGTCACTCCCAGGTGACAGATCCGTTGGGGCATCTCTCAGTCTTCCCTAGACTGCCTGCTGCGAAGGGATCCTGTATCCTAGCAGCTGAAATCTGAGATGTAATAAGCTCTCCCTATAAACTCTGGGGCGTCTGTCAGCCTGTTGGCCGCCCTCCGCGACGGGACCCCGGTCCTAGCGGTAAAGGCACGGACGTTAAACCTTTTCTCGGTAACACACACACACACACACACACACACACACACTGGCTTGACCATCGGCTGACAGGCTGGAGCTCCCTGTCTACCAGTGGGGGGGGGGGGAGCGGGTGGAGCTGTGCAGCCACTGCTGGCCTTCTGCTACAGCCCGGCTGTCACCACGGCCAGATTTCCCTACTGAGCAGCCTGCACCCCCTCCCCCCGCACACACACAGCTCCCAGCTGAGTCGCCATCTCCCCTCCCCGTCCTGCTGCATTTCTGCCTCATGACCAGATCTCCCTGTACCTGGACCCTGTGGTCAAAGAACATCTGCGGTCCTGCTGGCCCATGGATGTTGCCGGACCAGAGAGTCCTGGTTGAGGGAGGTACAACCTGTAGCCTTTGCACATTCTACTTAAAGCAGGAGTTTTTGCATTTGTTCAGCATCTTAGTAGATTGAGAGCTAAAGGAGCACCTTGCCTTCCGTTTCATAGCCTGTACCACTCCATGGATGCATTCTCTCACACAGCATTGCTATAGTGTTTACAGCATGGAAATGTGTTCCTCTAGAGCAGTAGTGTCTACAGCTGACTGGAAAATGCTACAAACTTGCTGAGAAAAAAACTCGTAACCAATGTCAGTTCTGTAAAGCCAGGATTCATGGAAATCTTCCATTTTAATTTTCACCCAAATGTTTGGGTTTCATTTTTCATCAAAACATTGGAAATTTTAAAAAGAAATGAAAATTATCTAGGAAAATGTTCATTGGGGGAAAAAGCCATTTTTCCCCCTCTCCCCTCCCCCCCCCCCATCCCCACTGAATAAAATATTTTAGCCAGCTCTTCTAGATGCATTTTAATGCAATAAGAATTCTATCTTAGGGTGGTGTTTTATATCATCCACTTTTCTCATCTGTTTTGTTCTCTCTTTCTTTTCTTTCTGCTCCCCTGTGTGGAGACAGGAAAAAGGGAATAAGGGAATTTGTGTGCAGCCATCTTAGTCTTGTTAGCAAGAGAGCAAGAGTCAGGCTAAGTTTGTAGCCTGACAACACGAGAGCTGTAATAAGATGCCTTCGCGTCTCTCCTCTATACGGAGATAAGGATAGAATGCTGACTGACAGGGACCTTGATATAAGGAGCATCTGGGTGGAACTAAAATAACTGTTAGCCATTGGTGTTTGTAATGGGAAGGAGACTAATTGTTTAATGTTATTATATGTAACTGACAGTATATAAACTGCTTCATAATTGTTTGTATTTGAAGATCTGCCTCGGGCTCTCCCCTCCCCCCCAGTCTCAATCAGTTTTTCCCTTGCTGCAGCTTGTAATAAAACTGCTTCTGGCTACTTGTTGCTTACAAGCAGCGTGAAGACAATGTTTTCTTCCACACCTGCATATGCTCCTCTGCTTAGTCCACTTCTCCGTTTCCTCTTCATGTGATCCCGTTACCTATACCACCTCTCTCCCTTCACATGTTCCTGAGGTGTGGTTTCTTCTTTTTCATGACATGCTGCTCAGTCATCTGCTCCAATTCTTTCCATGCTCCATTGGACACCGTTCCTTGTTGCCTCATATTTTGCAACCCTGCACATTGTGCTCTCTTGCAAGTAGCTGGAACGCGCAGTCTCTACTGGTGGCTCTGGTTCTTGAGTGCTTCTGTTTTCTCCTCATTTCATCTGCCTCTGCAGGCCTCCAGAAAGAAATATTTTAGATGTAGGGTACAAACAGTTAGAAACCAGTAAAAAACCAGCACCATCTGACCACCTGTGTGTCCACAAATTATCACAATTGAAAAATAATGGTTTCTTCACCTAAGATGCCAAGAAAACAAGCCATTACCACTGTGAATCAGGCAGTGGTGTTCTCTATCACGTGGATGTTCTCATGACAAACCACAAATGCCCAAATCCTTAGAAGTCATTCTGAGTCTTTTGTATTTTAGTGTTTTAGGTGAAACTTGCTTTTAATGGCCCTCTAGGTTCCTGCGATGGCTAACACAACTGCTGATTCTTCCTCGCTCTTCAGGAGGACAGATTTTGAGAGCGCAGTAAACATTAGACACATTGGCATGATTTTCTGAAAATGCTTTTAACGGAAAACTTTTCCATTAAAAGCATTTTCAGAAAAGCACGTCTAGATTGGCAGGATGCTTTTCCACAAAAGCACTTTTTGCGGAAAAGCGTCCGTGGCCAATCTAGACGTGCTTTTCCGCAAAAAAGCCCTGATTGCCATTTTCACAATCGGGGCTTTTTTGCGGAAATCACTACTGTGCTGTCTACACTGGCCCTTTTGCGCAAAAGTCTTTCGGAAAAAGACTTTTGCCCGAACTGGAGCAGCATAGTATTTCTGGAAAAGCACTGACGATCTTACATGAGATCGTCAGTACTTTTCCGGAAATTCAAGCGGCCAGTATAGACAGTTGGCAAGTTTTTCCGCAAAAGCAGATGATTTTGCGGAAAAACTTGCCAGTCGAGACACAGCCATTGTGACGACTTGATGCATGGTAGTTTGGGGACATATGGAGAGATTCATTACCCTTAGATCATAAACTGGGTATTTGACATCTTGACATGTTCATTATAACTGGAGAAGAGAGATCTTACAGAACAGATTCAGTAAATATGCAGTTTTGAATGCATACTGCATTGGGCAATTAATGGTCAAATCCACATCTTACTGTTGCTTGTGATGATGTGGGGATTTATGATTCCACCATGGCATCACCCACTGTGGTGGTGGATTTTTATTTTTATTTTTATTTTTTTTAAGTCTCGCAGGAAAATGGAACCTGACTTTCTGCTGGAGTTTCATAAAATGACTATATTGCCATTTTACCCCAGTTTTCCACTGCTTCGATGCTTCTAAGGCTGTCTTTTTCCACAGGGTTGGCCCTCCATTGCTATCTTCTATAGGACTCTCTCTCTCCTGGCATTGCATCCAAGTGAATACAGTGCCCATCCCTTATACACTAGTGCTGCTATGTCACCCATTGGTGGGCTCCCACATGATGTAGGCTAGGCCATTGCTTAGATGTAGACTAGGCCTGGGGGGCTTCCAAGTGTACTTCCAGAAGAGAGGCATCCTTTCCTCAACAGCCTTTCCATGTGTTGCTCTAAACTTACTGATTTGTAAAGTAGGTGCTGCTCAGACTGGTCACTGTTCATAATATCTCTGGGATTCAGGACATTGAGTAAGATGCAGAGTTCACAATTATAATCCTGGAGAGCCTTGATCTGGATGATTTTGTAAGGCATCAGGGATATATGCAGGGATTAACTCATGCCCCTCATCCACATGAAAAGTCGCCATCATCGTACAGAGAAAGGGCAATAAGAAGTAAGTACTTGTAATCTCAATATTCTAATTTTAAAACATTTTAGTTTATTAATTTCTTTGCACTAAATTGGCCTGATCATTTTTTATATAAACTATTCTGGAAATGCATCTGTCAGCTGCTTTGTATTTGTGCATTCCCAGTCCCCAGATACTAACTCATGTCCCTCACATATATAGCCCTAGCCCATCACATAGTATGTTAAAACAAACTGCCAATAACTACATTTTTGTCAAATACTGGATTCTCTTCCATTTGTTTTTCTTCAGATAAAATACAATACTTTTTTTGTACCATGCATAAAATGTCTCACCAAATTCTGTGAACTGTTATGTTAATTAAGTTATATAATTATAAATTATATAGCTTGTTATATAAGCTAATACTTTTTAAAAGTAATTAAATTAATTGAAACTGTTGAACTACTCTCCCATCTGTTTGAAGCAACAGCTAAATTGCAGTACTATACAAATTAAAATATATACTGCATATATCCTGCTCTTGTATATGCCAAAACTTGCATTGTGTCTATGGGTGTGTGTATTTATATATAAAACTTACAATTTAAATTAAACACAGTAGGTATTATTATGCTCATCCATTAGTTTCATTCTCAAGTGTGGAAATGCTGAATCCAAGGAGCAAGGGAGTAAACTATGGTGGTGTTTAATGGCCAATTTCAGCAGCCTTGGCATGAGCTAAACTTATAACTGTGAGATGTGCTGTAACTGGTTAGAATAAAATAGTGCTTTGAAAGTATGTCTACAAATGGATCCTGATATCTACAACACACTCTCCAATACTTGCCATGTGTAACATGTTGCAGAAGGCTCTCGACTCAATTGGAGTAAACAAACAACAAATCAGCAGTTGTTGGCATTAACAAGAAATATATATGTCCATTGAACAAGTCATATGTGGTCTATCAATATTAACCAGCTGGATCGATAGCTAATTATATCTTTTTATACTTCCCACTAAAATCTTGATTTAGCTGATAGTGCTGACAATATTAAAAGACTATTAAACTAAGATATGGCTAAAGGATAAAAACAAAACACTTTAAAATAAATCTTATACTTCTATTTCTCTTTAAATCAAAACAGACTTTTTTTCATTTCCATTAGGTGGTTGGAAGCAAGGCTTGACTATGTATCAAAAGATCTATGAAGGTAGCAAACTTTTGAGATGGCTTCATTAAACTAGTAATTAAATATCAAAGTCTATAACAATGCTTTTAACTATTGGCAGCTGTCAGAAGTGCATTAAATATAGTCCACATACATAAAAGATAGCACCCTGCTCACCTTGTTGTACTAATATTCTGGGACCAATATAGCTATAACAATGCAAACAGTAGTTACACTGTAGCTTTCTCCTTCAACATTGTTGCCTTCTGCAGTAACCTTCTATTATGTGGTGTTAGTGATTTTTCTATAATGAGGAGAAACACTGACAGTCTTTTCTCAATCTTGCACTTCTTCCCAGAGAACACGTGCACAATATTGCTGGGCAGAACTGGTACCACTTCCTGCAAGTCCTACTACCAGAACTAGACATTTGCAAGGAGCTGAGGAGGGCTGGAGGGAGGCAGGTCTGTTCTGCCTGCATTCTCACCCGTCCCCTTTTCATAGCTCCACACACTGCCCCTTTGGTTCCTGAAGAAAAACTCTAGTTCTCTGTATTAATCAGGTCTATTTAGTTCTTTGTACATTTGTCCTTTTTCTTTTACTAGGACTGCAGAAGCCTCTTAGCTGTAAGTAGAGCCATGTGTCACTAGGGATTGAATTCCAACATACACGTATTTGCCATCACTTTCATGTTAACTTACTTCCCACTTTTCCTTCACAGAGCAGTGGCTTGTAAGGTGCTGCAGATTTTCTGGTGGCATTTTGCAGGCACAAAGGATGAGGCTGACCCTAAAGTACCACCCCTCTTTTCTTTGGGGGAAACCCAAAGGGTTGAGATGAACAAATGCTCATCTCCTTGGGTGTATCTACACAACAGGACTTAACTTGAAATAAGCTACACAAATTGAGCTACATCAGTTGCATATCTTCTTTCAAAATAGCTTATTTTTGCCATCTACATAGCACTTATTTCAAAATAGAGCACCCTTCCTCTGACTTCCCTTATTCCTCGTACAATGAGGGTTACAGGAGTCTGAGTAAATAGTCCTCCAGCTCGACAATATTTTGATGCTATTTCTAAATAACTGCCTGCTGTGTAGACATGAACTAAGTTATTTTGGAACAGTTCTAATTATTTCAAAATAGTGTTGCAGTGTAGATGTACCCCTTGAGACTTCATGTGATTTCCTATAAGATTCCTCTCTTGCTCAACATCTATGAGAGTCTACTGGAAGAGCTTGAGATGTCACGCTTTGTTTCCTTCTATGCAAAAGCAGACTCAATAACATTTTTGCTTTTCCACTGTCGAGAGGAGGGATGAAAGTTACTTGCCTAACACTTAGCGAGGGTGGTGTGACTTTGATTTGTGCCAATGGTTGGCAACCATTGATTTAAAAAATTTAATTTATCCAAATTATCACTGTGGATGAAATGTAATTGATTAAAATAAATACCTTATAGCTGTGGCAAATAGTCTAAATGCCAACTAATTATTAACCTGGGAAATATTAATACTGTGTATTAGGACTGATTCTAGATATAAGATTGAACATTAGCTTTTAATTTGATATGGCAGCAAAACATGTCAATGGGATTTTGAATTGCATACATCAAGGCACAACAGGGAAATGATAGTTGTATTCTGCACAACCCTGGTGTAACTGAGCCTGGAATATTAGTTCAGTGCTGGGGCCCTTGCTATCTCACGGATATTGACAAACCGAGACAATTCAGAGAACAGAGGCTAAAAAGGCTGAAATGATTTATGAAGAAAGATCTTTCTAATCTGTCTAAAAAGGATAACAGGCTGGGTCTTGTGAAGGGTCTGAAATGGTATTGAAGGTGAGTAATCACTTACAGAGAGACAAGGCAGTGAAACAGAAATAATGAGAAGAAAATGAAGAAATATACAGTTCTTATTGATTGTGGATACACTGGTGATGGATGCATTGGACAAAGCAAAAGAAAATGTACTGTATAGACCACTTCTGGACCCTGATCTTGTAGGGGGTGGAGGGAGAGCTGCAATCCTGTTAAGGCTCCTTGAATTTATTCTGCCCAGGCACCATGCAGGATCAGTGTCCTAATGTATAAACTTTTCAGGAGACAAACTGTGTCCTTGTAACTACCACCAGGCAGATTTGAACCTGGGACCTCTGGAGATGCGTATAGGCACCTCTACCCTCTGAGCTAAAAGCCAGCTTGCTTATGCTATAAAGGGCTCTTGATCTTAAGTGTTGCTGTAGTCTAGGTACCACTTGCATTGCTCAGTAACTACACTAGGGCTATGTCTACACTCACGGCTTCTTGCGTGAGTAATATGCAAATGAGGCTAAGCGTGGACTATCGCTGAGCCTCATTTGTATACCTAATGAGCCACCATTTTTTTCAGAAGAGACTCTTGCGCAAGAAGGAGCGTGTACACTGCCCCTTCTTGCGCAAGAAAAACCCTCTTGCGCAATGCTGTTACACCTTCTTGCACAAGAGCCTCTTCTGAAAAAAAAGGTGGCTCATTAGGTATGCAAATGAGGCTTGGTGATATTCCACACTTAGCCTCATTTGTATATTACTCGCTCAAGAAGCCGCAAGTGAAGTCATAGCCTAGGTGTGTGGGTTACTTCCCCTAGAGACCCAGTTGAGATCCTGGACAAGCCCCCACTCATAACCACCACCAGGCAGATTTGAACCTGAGCCTTCTGGAGCTGAGTATAGGAGCCTCTACCTTCTCAGCTAAAAGCCAGCTGGCACCTAGCCTATGCTGTAGAGGTCTCTTGATATTAGCTGTTGCTGTGGGCTAGGTACCACTTGCATTGCTCAGTAACCACACTAGGGCTGTGTCTACACTGGCATGAATTTCCGGAAATGCTTAAAATGGAATACTATTCCGTTTTCAGTTTTTCCATAAAAGGAGCGTCTACATTGGCAGGCTGCTTTTCCAGAAAAGCCCTTTTTCCGGAAAAGCGTCTGTGGCCAATGTAGACACGCTTTTCCGGAAAAGACTACTGGGCTGTCTACACTGGCCCTTTTCCGGAACAGTGTTCTGGAATAAGGACTTATGCCCGAGCAGGAGCAGAATAGTTTTTCTGGAATAGTGGCTGATTTTGTACAGTAGAGCATCGTTGCTTTTCCGGAAATTCAAGGGCCAGTGTAGACAGCTCGCAGCTTATTCCGGAAAAGCGGCTGATGTTCCGGAATAAGTGGCCCAGTGTAGACACAGCCTAGGGGTATATCTAGACTGCATCCCTCTGTCGGCAGAGGGATGCAGATTAGGCAGGTCGACATTGTAAATGAAGCGGGGATTTAAATATCCCATGCCTGATTTGCATAAAAATGGCTGGCATTTTTGCAGACTCAGCACTTTGTCGGCAAAAAGCAGCAGTCTAGAGGGGGATCTGTCAAGAAAGAAAGTCTTTTTTGACAGATTCTCTAAACCTCCTTGCAGGAGGCATAAGGGATCTGTTGAAAAAGGCTTTCTTTCTCGACAGATCCCCCTCTAGACTGCTGCTTTTTGCCGACAAAGTGCTGAGTCTGCAAAAATGCCGGCCATTTTTATGCAAATTAAACGTGGGATATTTAAATCCCCGTTTCATTTACAATGTTGACCTGCCTAATCTGCATCCCTCTGCCAACAGAGGGATGCAGTCTAAACATACCCTAGGTGTGTGGGTTACATCTCCATCTCCAAAATAGGGATAATAACACTTCTTCCTTAATGGGGACAGCATGAGAATACGTTAAAATCATATTTGTAAGGTGTTCAGGTTCACCTATGAGGGGGAGCTGTGGAATCACGCAGATCCATAGAAAGAATGTTAGCCAGTTAGAAGTGACAGTAGTGGGCAAGTGGAAAGATGAAAGGGAAAGCTGAAAAAGAGAGAGAAGCAAATCAAGGTGAAGAGTGGAATGAGGGTAGGAAGAAGGGGAGAGATTGGGGAGGGAAAGCAATAAGAAAGAAAAATGTAAACAGTATTGCCCACCCCAAAGATTGAAAGTCATGAGTCAGACTTTCCCAAGAATCAGGGTGTAGGTTTTTTTGGTAAAAAAATTATTTTGTGGTTTTGGTCCGTTGTTTGATTCTTGAATTTTCCCTGCCCCCATATGTACTATAATTGCACAGACCAGGAGGAAGAAAGGAAGGTGAGGTGTCCATTGGCAACTCTTAAATTTGCATCTACCTCTTTCTGTCTACAGGGTGTATTTTCTCATTCACATGGTAATTTACATCAAAAGTTTTTTGGTTTTGTTCAATATTATCCCCATCTGTTTTCCGACGCTGTGCTGTAAATTTACTTGTGCAAGAACATGCATGCAGTGTAGACACCCTGCAAGTTTTTCTGCAAGAACAAATGTTCTTGCACAAAAAGCCTGCAGTACAGACATAGCCCAGGGGAACAAGCTCTCTCTCACTCACTCAGGGTATGTCTACACTACCCTCCTAGTTCGAACTAGGAGGGTAATGTATGCATACCGCACTTGCTAATGAAGCCCGGGATTTGAATTTCCCGGGCTTCATTAGCACAAGCGGGGAGCCGCCATTTTTAAATCCCCGCTGCTTCGAACCCCGTGTAGCGCGGCTACACGGGGCTCGAACTAGGTAGTTCGGACTAGGGTGCCTATTCCGAACTACCGGTACACCTCGTTTCACGAGGAGTACCGGTAGTTCGGAATAGGACCCTAGTCCGAACTACCTAGTTCGAGCCCCGTGTAGCCGCGCTACACGGGGTTCGAAGCAGCGGGGATTTAAAAATGGCGGCTCCCCGCTTATGCTAATGAAGCCCGGGAAATTCAAATCCCGGGCTTCATTAGCAAGTGCGGTATGCATACATTACCCCGCTAGTTCGAACTAGCGGGGTAGTGTAGACATACCCTCATTCATGTACACAGGTAAGGGTTTCAGAGAAACAAAGAGAAAGCCATAGTATGTCCGGAGCATCCGCCTGCAGTCATGGATCCCAGCCCGGGAGTTGATCATAAGTGAGGGCTTCTGCCACATGGTATCTCCTTTTAATGGACCTAGGCGGTTCTTGTCATGTAGGCAGGGTCCTTCCTCCACATTCGTCACCGAGAAGCATGCCTAGACGTCCCACATCCAGCTCTTTTGCTTAAAGCAGCGGTGTCTTAGTGATTGCTTTAATTAGTCATCACCTGGCTCTTGGCTCCACATTGTTTTAGCCTTGCTGATTTCCTCAAACAAGGTCCAGTCTCCATTCATCCACCCATTCTTCTCAGATGGTGGAATGCAGCTAAGAGTAAGTTACAGACTTTAAAAAGCAAAGTAGCTGAAAGTTACTAAAAAACCATTACAAAGCTTCAGAGCTCAGTACAAAGATACCTTTCAAAACACAGCAACTGATTGAGAACAATTCCCATCTTAATCATCTACAAATCATCAGTAATAAAGTGACTTAGAAGACAACTGCCCCCCTCACCAACAGTATTCACAGCAATGCAGTCAACAGCAGGTTTTGTCATTCTGTAAGTCATGTATTGGCAGGACCTTACATTTTCAGAAAATTTATGTGTAAATCAAGTCACTCCAATTTACAGGGTAATAGCCCAGGTGGAGGCTTTTACGCAACATTTCTGATATTAATTGCATGCCTGGCCCACTGGAGTCACCAGGATTTCAATACAATTCGTATTCTTGCCACAGTTCCCTCCAGATCTTCTCCAGGCATTCTTCCTCGCTGACTCTCAAATTCATCTCAACACATAATCTTAAAAAGGATTTTAACTGTCATTTGAGTGTGTGTGGTGCCAATTTCCCCAATGTATTAAAATGATTTTGGCCTTGCTGAAGGAGCTATCACCCTACATCTGCCCATCCCCAGTCCACCATTTAATTCTGACCTTTCCCAGCACCACCAGCAGTTCTGACCCCACAGCCTCACCTCGGGTACGTCTAAACTACATGCCTCTGTCAGCAGAGGCATGTAGATTTGTTTGTTCAGCAAAGGCAAATGAAGCCGCAATTTAAATGATCGCGGCTTCATTTACATTTACATGGCTGCCGCGCTGAGCCGACAAACAGCTGATTAGCTGTTTGTTGGCTCGCGCGCTAGTCTGGACGCTCCCCCTGTCGACATCAAAGCCCTTTGTCGGCAGCCCCGGTAAACCTCATTCCACGAGGAATAACGGGGCTGCCGACAAAGGGCTTTGATGTCGACAGGGGGAACGTCCAGACTAGTGCGCGAGCCGACAAACAGCTGATCAGCTGTTTGTCGGCTCAGCGCGGCAGCCATGTAAATGTAAATGAAGCCGCAATCATTTAAATCGCAGCTTCATTTGCCTTTGCTGATCTGTCTAATCTACATGCCTCTGCCGACAGAGGCATGTAGTCTAGACACAGTCCTCCAGTCCTGCAACTTCTGGGACTCTTCCCCACCTGCCCAGGTTATGGGGAGGGACCTACGGTGGGGTCAGGTTCTCCATCTTCCAGGCTGAAGAGGCAGCTCCAGGAGCTCTGGCCTGTGCTTCCCAGTCCAGGTGCTACAGGGAGGAAGGGAAAGGAACAGAGGCCTGTCCTGCTGCTCTCAGGTTGGGTGCAGGGAGTGGTGGTGTCCCTTCTGCAAGTTTCTTTAGGCTCATGTAGGAGGAAGGAGTTTAGCACTGCTCTACTTTCCTGTCAGACAAGAACAGTGCCTGTCTGGGCAATAAACCCAGCGTGATTCCTGCAGCCTCCACTTTTTACTTCTCTTCCTCAGGAGCTGGGCACATGGGGAAGGGAGCCAGTTATCAGGGAAGGATGAAGTTTGAGAGAGGGATGGTGCTTCAGACTTCATTGTGGGACTATCTCTCATGTCAGCCAAACCTGATTGATGTGCAAAAAAGTCTCAGGAGCTGGAACACTGGAACAGTGAAAATGACACAGCAGACAGGACGGATGCATGTTAATAATGAATAAGGAAAGTAGAAAACAGAAGAAGAGAAGGCATAAAGAAAAAGAGAAGGCCCACAACCCTAATCTGTGTAGCACTGTGTTCATACTTTTGTGCAACAAAGTGATCCATCCCTTTTAAAGTGTGTGTGTGTGTGGGGGGGGGGGGAGGTAGGGCACTAGACCAATCCTGTTCTGAGGCATGCCTCTTTTAAGAATAGATAGTTCAGGGACACAAACAGGCCTGCTGGGAAGTGGGATGATGGCAACTCCTAGGCAGAAGATCTGGGGGAGTGTGAAGCCTGCAAGTAGCTGGAATTGTTGAGGCATAAGCCTCGACCGAGGGATTTGTGGGGAACAGGAGTCTGCTGGGTCAGAAGCCCAGCTATGATGGCTGGAAAGGAAGGCGAGCCTGAATGGAAGTGGCATTGGTGCTGGAGACCCTTCTAAACATGTAGAACTGAGTCTAGAGAAGAGGGCTGGAAGGTTTTGAGTGTTACTTTATGGGAATAAACACACCAAGGGAGCAGTTGTGCGGTAGGTTGTTTTGATATATGACAGAAGGTAAACAGAGGCAGTGGACTGGCTGAAGCTAAACAGGAAAGCCCTGTTACACTATGGATACTTTAATTCTTTCCTCACATAGAAGGATCAATAAGGAAGGGAAATTTACTTTAAATTCTGATCATAGGGGTAAAAAAAATCTTTCAAATAACTGACATTTAGGAGAAGTGGAGAACTATCTTTGTGGCATCACTTTTATTTTTTCAGTGCAAGAACGGCATAAATAAAAGCAGAGTGAGAAATTGGAAAGAAGTTCGCAAAACTAAAAAGGTGAAATTTGGGTCATCTGCTGTCATTAGACAGGCATGTGTCTGTTTTGCTGCCAGATAGAGTTACAATGAACAGAAGGCAGCAAGTCCCTGAATTCCCAGGGAGTCAGGAGGTGATGGAGAGATGCCTCTTTATATAACCCCTCCTGTCAAGAGGAAATGTATTATACTATGCTTCTCACTACACAATACCCAGTACAGATTGTGAACTCATAAATATCCATATTCTACTTTACTCAATGACCCAGATAATTATAAAACTGTCAGTCTGATATTGATCTGGGGCAAGATAATAGAACAGTTCATACAGAACTTGATTAATAAAAAATTATAGGAGGATAATTTAATTAATGCAAATTAATATGAGGTTTATGGGAAATAATTTATCTCAAACTCATCTGAAGTCTTTGTACTACAAGATTACAAGTTTGGTAGATAAAGTTGATATAATACACCTAAATTTGGTAAGGCATTGTACTCCATGACATTTTGATTAAAAAACTAAAAAGATGTATAACTAGCACAGCACACCTTAAACGGATTTTAAAACTGGCTAACTGATGGGTCTCAATATGTGATCATGAATGGGGAATAGCCATCAAGCATGTGTGTTTCCACTTTCATCCAACAGGGTTTGGCCCTGTGCTATTTAACATTTTTATCAATGACCTGGAAGGAAACCAAAAATAATCACTGGAAAAGTTTGCGGATGACACACAAATTGAGGGAGTGATAAATAATGAAGAGGATGGGTCTTTGATTCAGAGCAATCTGGATTGCTTGATACATTGAGCTCAAACACATACTATGCATTTTAATACAGCTAAATGTAAATATATACATTTAGGAACAAAGGCCATACCTACAGAATGGGAGACTCTACCTTGGGAAGCAGTGACACTAAAAAAAAGATGTGGGGGTGGAGGATTATGGTGGATAATCAGCTGATGTTCTTGCCAAAAGTGCCAGTGCAATAGTGGGATGCATAAACAGGGGACTCTGGTTATTTTAGTACAATGGGCCCCATGCCTGGTACTCTGGGGTGGGTGACCCAGGTCGTGTGCCCCCCCCTCAGGTTGGCCCTGAATGTCACTAGTTGTAACTCATTTTTTGCCTTAGTTTCTTTTCTTTCAGCCTCCAACCTCCTCAGTCAGCATCAAATTCAGCTCTTGCCTATAGATTTCTCAAATCACAATATCCTTATCGGTTGCTACTCTGAGTCTCTCTCCTTCTCCTGCACTCCACATTAGCTTTTTCCACACTCAGACACACACGAACCTGGTCAGAACAATACATTCCATCTACATGGTGCTAGTTTCTGGGCAGACTTTGCTGGGCCTTGTTTTAGGGGTAGCTTCCCTGCCCTTAACTGTCTCCTCCAGATATCTCAAATAAAGAGTGTGCTCACCCATCAGTTTCAGGGAGAATTGAACTCACTCCATAACAAGGTTTAACACAGCTCTTAATGCTGTCGTAGGTTCCAATGAGTTAATGAAACCAATACTTAGCTCAGACTAGTTGGTCCCTTTTGGCTTTAATATATGAAAACAAAACTGTAGTTTCTGGTAATGTGAGACATAGGGAAGCCCGCTGTGGTGAAGGTTATGGGTGAGGCCTGTTCAGCTCTAACTGGTGATTATTAGCTTATTCCCTAATAAAAGTTGTTGCCTTTGCAAAACCACTGGTCATAATTCTGCACAACACATGTAATACAGGTTGTGCTGAGATAACACATGAGAACAAACCTCCCTTGGTGAATAAATCACGTCACATTTTTGGGCTCCTCTGGGAGATGGCTGAGGTCATTACAAAAGGCACAACAAAGAGACAACATAGTGCACTGAACTAACAGATTTTGTGAAGAAAACTAAATGGATTTTTTTTCTTGTGGACTAGGCACATTGTCCACCAAAGGAGATCATTGAGAAGACTTAATTATAGAAGCAGTTAAATCAATAAGACTTATTCATTCTGTTCCATTTGCCTCTTTTCCCATTTAATAAATTCATTTTTAATAAGCAAAAGGTAAGAAGATATTATTCAGGACAATGCTTTATGCCATATGGATCTTCTCTGGTACATTGCTCTCTTCAATAGGCCAGATTCGGTACTTTTCTAATATATTGGTTTCTCTTACAGTAGTGTGAATTCATTTGGAAATCTATGACAATCAATTAAGTAAATGAGAAAAGAGAATGCTTGTAATTGAGGTAATCAAGCTATATAAAACCCACCCTACTAGTAATAATTTTCATTCATTTTTAAAATGTACATTAATTAAATGCAGTGTAACAGATACAATTAGATTTAGGCTGCTGTTGTAAAAATAGGAGAACTCCGTGACAGTAAGATAAGAAATTTCTACCATATGAAACTGTCAGTTGCTTTAAAACAGGTCATTATCCCTTTTAAGGTGCACATGTTGATGGTGCCTCTTAGGATATGTCTACACTACAGGATAAGGTTGAATTAAGATATGCAACTTCAGCTAAATTAATTGTATAGCTGAAGTCGAAGTATCTTACCTCAACTTTTGGCGCTGTCTACGCTGCAAGAAGTTGAAGGGAGAACCCTCTCCTTTTGACTTCCCTTACTCCTCGTGGGACTACCAGCATCGATTGGAGTGCCCCTTGACTAGACCCGCTAATTTGAACTCTGGAAGATTGACTAAGGCTGTGTCGACCTTCTCTGTAGTGTAGATATACCCTGAGAGACATTTCCAGGATTCCTGACAATGCTGTTTCTGAATTAGGGCTTGTCTAGACTGCATTCCTCTCTCAAAAGAGGAATGCAAATGAAGCAGATTGAAAATTCAAATGCAGCGGATTTACAAATCTCGCGCTTTATTTGCATAATCACTTGTTTTTTTGAACCCGCCCTCCCTCCCACCCTGCAGTCTAGACAAGGTTCTTTAAGAAAAAAAAACCCTTTTTTGAAAGAACCCGTACTCCTGAAAAAATGAGGTGTACTGGTTCTATTGAAAAAGGGTTTTTTTTCCGAAAGCACCCCGTCTAGACTGCAGGTTTTTTTTTGAAAAAGCCTTTTTCGAAAAAGTGCTTGGACACAATTTTGTAAATGAAGCGTGAGGTTTGTAAATCCATGCTTCATTTGAATTTTCAATCTGCTTCATTTGAATTCCTCTTTTGAGAGAGGAATGCAGTCTAGACAACGTTAGAGTGCCTAGGGAGAGAGAAGAGGTCTACGGATGCTAAAACTGATGACACAAGTAGCAATACATTTGTGATTTGTGATAGCCAGAGTTTCTCCTTAGAGGAGGTAAAAGAACCTCTTTCTTAATTTCCGTGGCTAAAAGGAACTTTGGTTTCAGGCCTAGGATAAATTTTGGCTTCAGTAACTCAAAGTTCAGCAATCTGGGACTGTTCAGACTGTGTTTCCCTGTCCATGTTTTTGACTGTTGATTATCTGGGTCTCTGCAAATACTGCAGACACTGTCTGACATGCTTCACTCATAGAGAGTCAAATAGTATTTAGATACATGTGAATATCCTCTTTCCCTCTATTTCAACACATTCCTTTACAAATTCTTAGATGCTCCAATATGGATTCATTTCTTCAATTGGATCAATTTGTGATTTCTTAGATTGCAGCTGACTCCTGTATAGGTGTAACAGAGACAATGACACCAGGCGACTCTCCCCACTCCATTCAGGTGCCAATGACATTTGTAGTCCTTCCTAGAATCTCTAGGGTTTAATCGCCCAAAAGATTTGGGAAGCAGTGGAGCTACGGCCCTCTCACTTCTACTGGCTAACAGTGTTGGCTAGTGCAAAAGAAGAGGCACTTTACCACAGAGCTTTTGGAGGAGCTAGGCCAGTATCCCTGCACCCAGCACCCAAACTTCAGCTCAGAACTACATAGCTTGGCTCCTTAACAGCATTAGTTGGGATTGTCAAAGGAGATGAAATGAGCTAGTCACCCAATGGCGCTTTTTGGAAAAATTCAGTTCTTATCAGGTTTGTTTTAAGATTGACTCTTCAGGATCAATAATACATTGTTCAAAGGTACATTAGCATGAGGAAATCATTACATAAATGAACAAATACAATAATTTCTCCATTTGTTTATTTTCCTCAATGTTTAAAAAAATCATCTTTTACAGAACAGTGCTCTTTCTCATGGCAGATGTGCCTCTACATTAGCATCGTGCTTCCTGATAATAGTTTACATGTTGAGAAAGAGGTGAAGAAGCAAACTGTACATTGACACTGTCAGTGTTTTCTGTTCGGTTTTTTTTCCAATTTGACATTTATTCAAAAAATAGTATCTTAATTAGCAGCTTGACTGGTGACCCCACAAAATCCTAAATAATACTTTGAAAGAATTCACTTTTACAGACACTTACGGTAGATAAAACAGTATATACAATTTTGACACATAAATACATAAATACAGCCATTCATATATAATGATACACCTAAAGTTCAGTTGCTATCAACAAGCTTTTCTAATTAGTTATTTCCTTCATTTATAAATTGCCCTTGCCTACTGTGTTTTTAAAAAATCCCCATAAAGAATCAATATCTGCATTGAATCTAAAT
Source organism: Pelodiscus sinensis (assembly GCF_052426305.1). Classification (NCBI taxonomy): domain Eukaryota; kingdom Metazoa; phylum Chordata; order Testudines; family Trionychidae; genus Pelodiscus; species Pelodiscus sinensis. The sequence continues at coordinate 40,359,703 of NC_143058.1, read as the reverse complement.
ATTAGGAAACATGGAAAATGAATCTTGCATATTCCCTTGTCATCTGACAAGAAAAGCTACAGTGAAAAATTCCTCCAAAAGAGACATTTTTTCCCCATAGCACAGCTTCACAGGTGATCAAACATCTCTTGTCCAGTCAGTCAGCTCTGTGAAGCTGAAGCGCAGCTTAGAGGGAACACTGAAGTTGGTACCATGTGCTTTGTTCATCTACAATTTAATCAAAACCAAATATGACTTCATTCATATTTTGATTACAGTGATTTAAAAATCCAGCACTCTTACATTGTTGTTTGCCCGGTTCTTAATGAAACAAAATGACCTTTTTTGAAAATTGAAATTTTTGATAAATTTGAAAATATCTGTTTTGATTAAAGGAGGCCCAATGCAAACATTGCTTGTTGCTATTTAACCTTATTCGGTCCAACACAAATACTTCTAGGTTAGAGGGATAGAATATTGGTTTTCTGACCTCACATATCCCTGTGGTTTGCATATTCTGTTTTCTGAGCAATGAGAAAATACTAAATCCATATGATGGTTGTAAAAAGCTAGTGATGTCCAGTATCAGAAAATTAATAAAGATAGAAAATTAGTTTGTTTTATTTCACCTGCATAAAAAAATCTTGTACATTCAAAAATTAGGGCACACATGCTTAAGGCTCTTAAAGCACTGGACAAACATAATGCCAAACTCAGCTCCATGCATAACAGAATGCTACGTTGCAAGCAGACTCTACACATATATACAGCTGAATACAGAAGAAAATGCCTTCAAAATGTATGTACCAATTCCATGATTAATATTTACATTTCTGTCATAAGATTATTTATTTAGAAACACCAGGAAATAGTATTTTCAAGATGTATTTGCCAATATTTAATGCAAATTTTAGGCTGTGTTAGGCAGTTTGCTCATAAAAGAGTGAATTCAAGGCCCTGCAAGCTTAAGCCATGTGATGATGGGACTAGGAACTCTGTGACCATTTTGGGCTAAAGAGGGGTTGATTCTCTGTTGCCCCCAAAGAGGCTCAGCAGAGTACAAGTAATAGGAGATAGGGCCACAGGATTCATGAGTTTGTGGATCCAGTGCACGGAAGTACAGCAGAAGCTATTCTAGGTTATACTGGATCAGTTACAGTAAAGTGTCAATAGAGGGATTGCATTGCAGTCTATGGTTTACCCATGAGCTGAGGATGAATTCCATCCCTCAATTGTGATTTAGTTACCTGTAAATTGTTAGGCGTGTGTGTGTGTGTGTGTGTGTGTGTGTTGTATTTCTTAGAGTTCTGAGTTTGAGCTGGTTTTTTAACAAGCACTAGGTCTGGTGGGAAGAATATATCTTGATTTGATTATAGAGAATTTCAATATTCATTGCCAACATTTCTGGATTTTCATTAAGAATATGCATGCCACCAGTGACTACTGGGCTAACTATTGTATAGCTTTACCTCTAACTGAAGTAAAGCTCCATACCTATTGTTTTTCTCACTGTGCTATGTAGTGTTGTAGTTTAAAGATCAAATGTTTCTCCCTTCATTTATACAAGTAGTTCCTTTGAAATCAGTAATACTACTCGTGTGAATAAGGTTAGCTGTATTTGTCACTAAAATGTAAGTGCCTTGGTGGTTTAATTGTTTATCAAGTGCTATGTACACTTATAGCATTATATTAACAACAGATAATATTCAAGGCAAAATTACTTCAGAGATTTCACTTAAACAATGAATCAATAATTGCATATGGCTTCCCCATGGACATCCTGAATGACACATGGACTTACTACTTCCACAACACTGGATATCAGTGTTGGCTGAATAATGCAAAGCTATAACTTTTATGATAAATTTTGCCTCTTTCAGCTTGCAAATTGTGGACATGCAGCGATACTCTTGATTTTATAATTTTTGGATTGTACAGCGAATCCAGTTGGTTGAAATATTTCAGATGAAACCCTTCCTATAAAGATGGTCTGTTTTCAAAAGATGATTTTCTTTTGTGAAAAATGTGAGTTGTCTAATTTATTTTATGAAAATTGCTGTGCCACTTTAATTTTTTAAGAAAATTGTCAGATGTGGTGTCATTAAGATTATAGTAATGTTCATTTTCTTAAAATAGCTTTTCAGAACATGGAAATTTTAGATAACATTTTGAAAAATGAAGAATATTTTACGAAGAATAAGTAATAGTTTCATTTTGAACATACAAAAAAACCCAAAAACATTTTGAATTTTTTTGCAGAAATTATATATTTGTTAACCATCTCTAATTGTGAATATTACTTTTTGAAATTTGAGTTGTTCTTATTGGACATTCAAGTCACCTGGATATTGTCTGTTAATACAGGTTGAACCTCTCTAGTCTGGCACTCTCTGGTCTGACAACATCTGTGGTCCGGCATGATTTTAATTAGCCAAATATCCACTTATCATGGCTTTGACCAGGTTTCTCATGGTCCCATAAAGTTTGTTTACAGACACCAGTTCCGACTCTCAATGTTCTGTGCTGCTATTTAGCTTTGATTTACCCCTAAATGTCATCTAAAAGCCCAGTAAGCAGTGGAAGTGTTGATAATGCTGTCAGGAAATATTGACCTCCTGTGGTTCAGCAAATTTTTTGGTTTGGCACCGGTCAGATCCTGAGGGTGCTAGACTAGAGAGGTTCAACCTATATCAGATATTCATGTTTACAAGGTGAACAGTGAATTTACATGAATATGCCATAATATTTGCTTAAATCTGTTTGTTCCAATGAATATCCTGCAAGAACATTAAGAGAAAGCACTCTTCTGTGAAGGCAGTGAGAGCTCATTTTTTTAAAATGGTTTAAACAGAAAATATTTTTCAGTAATCTCCCTCCACTAGTATACATAAAGTTTGGAGAGATATGCTTCTGGAGTGTATTGTCCTCTCATGCCCCAGATCTGAGAGAGAGGATTAGAGAAGAGTCAGCCTGAGGAAGCTGGTTGGACTATAGGGCCGTGTCCAGACTCAGGGTTTTTTTCGGGAAAAGTAGCCTTTTCCCGAAAAAACTTCCCCTACGTCCAGACTCAAGCCGCGTTCTTTCAAAATTATTTCGAAAGAACGCGGCTTTTCTTTCGATGGCGGTAAACCTCAATTTATGAGGAAGAACGCCTTCTTTCGAAAGTTCCTCTTTCGAAAGAAGGCGTTCTTCAATGTAAAGAGGCCATCTTCGAAAGAGAGCATCCAGACTCGCTGGGTGCTCTCTTTCGAAAAAGCGGATTTCTCTTTCAAAAGATCCGCCTGCAGTCTAGACGCGATCTTTCGAAAGAGGCTCTTTCGAAAGATGCTTTCGAAAGAGCCTCTTTCGAAAGAAGCCTGCAGTCTAGACATAGCCTAGAAGAGGCTATGGAAAGAAAGGGAATCCTATTGGGGAAAGGAATTTGCACCTAAAGGAGAAAATGTAAGTAGTCACGTGTTATGTAGTCTGAAGATCAAATACTGCCTTGAGATCTGTGTGCACAACTGCCAGGCCCTGATTCAGGAAAACACTTAAGAGTGTTCTTAATTTTTAAGAATGTTCTTGAGTCCTATTGACTTCAATCCCATACTTAAAGTTAAGTGTGTGCTTAAGGGCTGTCCTGAGCTGAGATGCTTTCCTGAATTGGGGTGGAATGACTTGAATTTGCTGTGAGGATCTATTTTCCCCTTGAGAGATCCACATAGCTGCTATTTTATACTTTCATTATGTTGCCCAAGAAAGAATTGACTGAGCATTTTTTGGTATGGTCCAAATTCTCCTCTGCTACACTGGCATAAATCTTGAGTAATTACACTTTTTGCAATACAAAAATTACACTGCAGCAAAAAAGAGAATTTAGCACGAAGAAAGCAAAATGCTTTAAGTACTATATGTTGTATTTTTAATTTTAATGATATATTGAGTAATGTGGAGACTGTAAACGGGGTTCTAGTTAGGATCACAATAGGAAAGGAATAATGTATTGATATTTTTCATTATTCTGTAAAATTATCTATTTGCTATGGCAGACACTATAATTTATCAAAATTTTATTGGGGATAATACTGTATCTAGTTCACTGATACTGTACAATAGTAGAGAGAGGTACACACTAAATAGTACTAATGAGATATGCTGCACTTTTTTAGAAAATAAAATGTTAAAGAATTTAATTATCTTTATCGTGAATACAGATTTGATTTGATTTTTAGGATTTTTTTGCACAATTTTTCTTTGTCTTGTGTTTCATGAACAAATTATAATTCATGGTAAGACTCCATTAGATATGGCTCTTTTAGTCTGTGTAATTTGTGTTTTAAATAAATGCCACCTTTTGGGGGCACATATTTTATCTGTAGGCAGGTATTGTTGTTTCAAAGTCCTACAGTATTTTGATTCAGTATTTTGCTTTTCAATGTTATATTCTCACTTATTTAAATTCTGCCTGTCTGCCAGCAATAAACTTTTTTTAATTGCACATACTGTACAGTAAAATTTACATGCCAATATAGTATGTAATCAGTGCAAAGATAGAACTCAAGCTGTAAATACACACACTTGGTATATTTGTTATATTTGTGTGTATATTTATTAATAGAGCTCTAAAAAGACACATATAGTTTGTGAGGATGAAATAAAGGTTTTTAAATGATTTTTCATTTCTTGGGGCCGAACTCTCATCTCAGATCCATGGGCATGAATTTTTATGCTCTGGTTAGCTACTATTGTTTTTATACACACAGGCATGACAATTGATTTTTTTAAAACGTTGTGATAGGGAGCAAGGTCTCTGAGATTTGACTCTGGCATCTATAAGTTGTATAATGTCTTTATGAACAGAATCTGAAGTGTGCAAACCAGAAGTCAAGACAAGCATGAAAAATCAGTTTCTAAAACTCTCTTCAAAGTTAATTTGCCTATAAATCATCCGATTCCTTTCTGCCCAAATTAAAAAAAGTATTTACATCTGTAAAAATCTTAACATCTGAGATGCTTCTTGCTTGACATGTCATTCCAAATTCTGTGCATTTCTTCTGGCGTTATCTGATGCACTGTGATCACTCTGCGATACCTACACAAGCTGTAGGCCATCTTCCAGTGATTGAAGCCACTGTTTTGGAAAGGGTGAATGCCAAGCTTCCGAAGACAGAGTCCCACATACACATCCTCAAGATGAAGAAGTCTGGTATGGAGGGAGGTTTTGTAAATCAATTCTGCTACATCTGCTGAAAAAATGTAGCCAGTGCCTGAACAGAATGGTGGATAATTGCTATCAGGGTACAAATCTCTGGGCATGTACCATTTGCTCCGGACATCCCTTATTGGTCCTCCATTGATGACGTAACCAGTAAAGTACCTTCTCCTTGGCTTGGTGTTGGGTTTGAGCAGTTTATAAATAAGGTTATCCATATTAACGAAAATATCACTGTCTGTCTTCATAACATACTTTGCTTTTGAACAAAATGTGGCCACCCACCTCATACCCATTAACGTTTTAAGAGTAAGGTTATGATAAGAATCAATGAAGTCCTCCACAATAATGTCATGAAAAATTTGACTTTCTTGCTCCACCATCTGATTTAATACAGGATCTGCATTCTTCCCAAGAAGGAAGAGAGTAGCAATTTTAATACCTTTAAAGTTGTTTTCATCTCCCCAAGTCTCTCGAATTGCTTGTCTTGCATCAAATTCTTTGTGAGTTGTGCTGATCAGAATAACTAGAAAAGGGATGCTCTTCTCACACTTATTAGGCTCATTTATAAGAAAATCAAATGAATGTGGATTTATAGGTCGAGTTCTTATATTGCCAAAGGAGACATTTTTCCTGGCTATCGATATGGTATTGAAGTGTCTGTGGCCAGAGTAGGAAGAAGTAGGACGGGTTATACTTAAATACCAAAGAGCACTTGCCCAACAAACTACTGTCAGAACATATAAACACGAGACCTTTGAAGCCATTGTTTCTGTAGCTCCTCTATTCAGTATACTGAATAAATAGCCTTCTTACCATTAGCATCTCTGTATTCCACAAAGGCAGCATATTATTAACAAACCTTAAAGTTCGATAAAGAAAAATAATTGTGTAATTGTTCATGGATCTCAGAGGGAGGATATTAATCCTGAAGATACTTTGTTTTTTCCTTCTTTGTATAGTAGCAGCTTCTATTTCTTGAAATTTTCATTTATCTCTGAAAAATATGAGAAAGAGATTTCCATTGCTATATCATATATTCTTGAGGACACTTATTATAAGATTTATCATTCTCCTGAATTGTATGTCATGAAGTCCTTTGATACAAAAAACTGTACTGGAATAAGCCCCTACTGGAAGAATATATTTGTGATATGTACAGGCTAATAATTCATGTTATATCCAATTGAAAAGACTATTACTGTATTTTGCCTCAACAATAACATTTAAAAGAGATAACTGGGAATTCATCTCCTTTTGGACTGCCACAATTTAGCATATTTTAAGATAACTTCTGCAGTGCTTTACAATAAAATATAAGATAAAATATAAATTAAGTAAATGAAATATTTAAATATAAATCCCAAATTAATATTTGCTTACACCTTCCTTAATAGATACATGAGTCTGTAGGACAGAATTAGTGGAGTATGTGTATGGATAGCTGCAAACCTAGTTTTAATACAAATTGTACTAATATGTGTAATGGTAATAATAAAATTAAATTAAGCAGGTTTGGACCGAGATTTCTGTTCCTAAGTACAATAACCATTCTAGGTGAGAATAGGCCTTCATAAAACAACCCATGTATACGTACACATTGTCTTATACGTGTAAAGATCTGAATATAAATATAGTTGAGACAGTAGTAGGAAGTTATGATTATAGTTTATTTCTAAACATACATTGCAGTAGATTTCTGCAGCATTACCCTAGCTAACACTGTTTCACCTACAGTAAATATTGCCCCACTGTATGCTAATGGTGACTATATTTAAAAAAAAATGAAACACTGAGAAAGCTGTTTGGAATGTAGCAAAATCCTTAAGCAGGAGTACATTTTTTAAAACAGTGTTGGTGTTCCTACTCTGTTACTGACACAACAGACATGTGCATTTTTTTTGCAACATAGGCTATTCTAGGAGGAGGAGGAGGTGTGGGGCTCTGGCTCCAGAATGGCCCAACTCCGCATAAGGCATTGCAGCTGGGGGCGGGGTGAAGGGGACGGACACCCTTAAGTCCTTTCAACTGCACATAGTTTCTACCTGCATCAGGATTCACCCCAACACCACTTCCCGATTCAGCCCTGTGCTGGCACTGGGACTTGCGACTGAGGCCCCTCCCCACTGCCTGCTTCAGCCCCATAAGGGAGGGGCAGCAGAGTCATGGCACCAGGTTTCAGCAGTGGGACACCAGAGTATTCCTAAAATGACTTGGGACCCCCTTAGGAGAGCACAGACACCCCACCAATTAGGACCACTGCCCTAGGGCAGATTGATATAGCAAAAATAAAGCAGAAACATGTCATTTTAACCCTATCTACACATTCCCAGGAAATTTCCTTTAATTAGGAAGTGGAAACACAGGGCCACTTATTCCGGAAAATCAGCCGCTTTTCCGGAATAAGCTGTGAGCTGTCTACACTGGCCGCTTGAATTTCCGGAAAAGCTACGACGTTCTACTGTACAAAATCAGCCGCTATTCCGGAAAAACTATGCTGCTCCCGCTTGGGCATAAGTCCTTATTCCGGAAAAGCTTTTCTGGAAAAGGGCCAGTGTAGACAGCTTTTCCGGAAAAGCAGAAGAAATGGAAAAAAGTGGTTTGGACGCTGCGAGACCCCGTAGGAGCCTGGACTTCCTGCTAACCCGAACTCTTAAAGAGCTCGGAGGCTGCTGGGCGCCCGTGGCAGGAGCCTGCCAGAGACCCTGCTGCTTCAGCTCTGCCACGTGCCGCTGTGCTGCCCAACAGCCACCTCTCAGCCCAGCATGGCAGCTCCGGGTGGTGAGCCACCTGCACCCGCAGGGGAGGAAGCCCCCAGGGGTCGTAAACGCCGGGCCCCATCCTGGACCCCCAGGGAGCTGGAGACCCTCCTGGACCTGTGGCAGGAGGAGGAGGGTCTCCACGACCTGCAGTCCCGCCGCCGGAATGCGGACCTTTACAGGCGGCTGGCACAGAACCTGGCGCAGCAGGGACACCCCGGCCGCAACTGCGAGCAGGTGCGCTCGAAGGTTAAAGAACTGCGGCTGGGATATGTGCGGGCCACTGAGGGTAGGGGGGCAGGACCCGATGCCTGCCCCTATTATGACCGGCTGAATTCTTTTCTGGGCCAGCCAGCCCCGCAAGCCCCAGCTGTCCCCGTGGACACCTGCCAGCGCCCCCCCATCGACCGTCCCACCGAGCCAGGGGAGGGAGAGGACAGCACCAGCGCATCCGGAGGTGAGGAGGCCAGCATAGCCACCGCCCAGCAGGCCCCCTCCATCAGCTCCTCCGAGGCTGAGGCCACGGAGGAACCCATTGGTGAATTTGTGAAGTTGACACTCCCAAAGGGGGGGGGGGAGAGCGCGGGGGGGAGCCAGGTACCCAGAGGGAGGAGGGGGAGAGCATGTCACTCAGGCCACGTGAGCTGCACGCTGCGTAGCATGAGGCAGCAAGCAGCACGTGCAACCATGTGCAGCCTGGTGACCAAGCGGCACATGGCCGTGGCAGGCAGCTGCAGGGCACGCCTGGGACCGTGCTGCTCACACACATTCGGCGGGACCAGGGGAAAGGTTGGATGCTGGCTGGAACCAGCCAGGGCCCCAGGGACTCAGCCCAGAGCCTGCAGCTCCGCCAAGGGTGCAGCACGGAGAACGGCACACTGTCCCATGCCTCGCTGTGAGGCACAGCCAGCTGCTACTGGGTACACCGCAGCATCACAGTCCTGTGACCATGGACCCCCACCGAGCCCCTCGCCTGCTCCCAGTGCCTTGGCTGCCTCCCCAAGGGAAGTCCCCACTGTGGCCACACATGTCCCTGGGCTACCGGGCTTGCGGGAGGGATAGTGGGAGGGAGAAGGGCCCCTGAGTTTTGCTGCAAGGATGGAACATCCCCCCACCCAGTCACTCTTCTGGTTCTGTCCAGGAGATATCCCACGCGAGGGGATCTGAGAGCCCAGACCGCCTCTGCCAGATGTGCTCCCAGGCACTGCGTGGGGATGCATCTCGCTCCCTGTCAAACACCACTGATTAGCCCAAAGCTTTTCACAGTCTCCACCGGCAGGGAGTTCCACAGGTGAACGCAGCACAAGCACCCTCCCGCCCTCCACGGGGCCAGGATACAGACCGGTGCTTACAATACTGGAGGGAGGACTCTACTCCAGGGGCGGTCCTCCTTGCAAACATACAACACGGGGGCAGGAGGGGAACCGAGTGGGCCCAAGCCACACAACTGTGGGGTCACCTGGGCTCAGGGGTGGAGGGCATGAGATGTGGGGACAGTGGACAGCCTGCCTGACTGACCCATCCTTTCTTCTCTTCCCTTCAGTGGGACCGGGGCCCGGATGGGGCCGCCCGTCCTAGTAACTGCCCCCCTTCCGTGTCCCAGTTGAAGGTCTCCCCCCCCTTGTAAATAAACAGTTCTCTATTTTGCTGTTCATTTCTGTGTTGGTAATTGTGTAACTCTAGTTAGTGTAAGAAATGATGTGGGATGCCAAGTAGCCACTTAACTTTAACATGGATGCAAACTGTGGACAACAAAATCTGTACTCTATCACTGGGGGGGCCCTTCTTAAGTGGTCAGTGGTTTGTGGTGCATAAATAAATACTGAGACTTTTCAGTAAAATGTAAACCACAAACTATATTTACATAGCTAACAAGCAAGAACGGTTAAAAGATGCACACTACAGATAATTAAACATAGTCTAGGCACAGGGAGGACGATTGGTTGTATTGCTGGCCACCTCAATCCTTTGGTCCTTCCGGACCTCAGGAGAGGAACAGCCAGGAGAGCCCTCGACGGAAGACGACTGGAATCAGGTACGCTGACTTGAGCCTTCCGCACGAACCCCGAATCCTCGTGGCTGTTCTTCGAGACAGGTGATGGTGGCCTAAACCCTAGCCTAAACTAAAAAGAAAAACCCTAACTAAGCCCGACGCACCCGACGAACAGTCTCAATGACAGCCGATGTGCTTTAACCCGACGCTTTACAATTGGGGGGGAGATAAAGGGAGGGCGTGGGGAAGGGTAGGGGACGGGCGGGAGTAGTCTGGGGAGACCCAGGCGACCCCACTACGGGGCTTGGGCAAACATGTCCACCAGGGCCTCTCTGATGCGCACCGCATCCTGGCGCGCCTGGCGGATGGCAGCTGTGTCGGGCTGTTCCAAGGTCTGTGCCTTGGCTGCCATCCATGCAGGGAGGAAGGCCTCCCCACTGCGCTCCACAATGTTGTGGAGCACACAGTACGCAGCCAGTACCTCCGTTGCATTCTGCTCACCCATCTCGAGACAGGTGAGCAAGCAACGGAAGCGGGTTTTTAAACGTCCAAAGGCCAGCTCCACTGGGTTTCGGGCCCGGTTGAGGCGGTCGTTGAACCGGGCCTGGTTCTGGTCCAGCTGCCCCGTGTAGGGCTGCATTAGCCAGGGCATCAGGGGTAGGCCGCGTCCCCGACGACGCAGATGGGCATAGGCACATCCCCGACAGTCAAGTCCTGCCGGGGGAAGTAGGTGCCCGCCTCCAACCTGCGAAACAGTCCAGAGTTCCGGAGGATGCGGGCGTCGTGTGCCTGGTCGGACCAGCCCCCGTAAATGTCCACGAAGCGGCCCCGGTGGTCCACGAGGGCCCACAGAACAATGGAGCAGTACCCCTTGCGGTTCATGAAATGGCCCGCTCGATGCTCCGGGGCCCAGATGGGGATGTGGGTGGTGTCCAGGGCTCCCCCGTAGTTCGGGAACCCGAGGGCAGCGAAGCCGGCCATGGTATCATCCACGTCGCGCAGGCGCATGATTTGCGGGAGCAGGACGTCGTTGATGGCGTGGATGACCTGCAGAAGGGTGCAGAGAAACACAAGGGAACACATCACATACAGCAGGGGTGAGTGTGTGCTCCCTTGGGCCCCTCCTTGATTCCCTCTGTCCACACACACACACACACACACACACACACACACACACACACACCCAGGACCCCCCTCGCCGCACGCCCCCCCCACCTGGCCTGTGCAAGGGAGGGACGGCCCAAACCCCTGGGCGACCCAGCCGGGAGTCTTGGCTGTCCCTGGGCCTGGAGTGCAGCACCCTCCTCCCATCCCACTCCCCCTGGGACTTACCTCCACGACGATCACTCCGATGGTTGATCTTCCCACCCCAAACTGCTGGGCCACCGAGCGGTAGCTGTCCAGAGTGGCCAGCTTCCAGAGCACGATGGCGACCCTCTTGTTCACGGGGATGGGTGCCCGCAGCCGGGTGGCGGCTCTCTGCAGCGTGGGGGTGAGCCAGGTGCACAGCTGCAGGAAGGTCTGCTTTCTCATCTGGAAATTCCGGATGCGCTAGTGGTCGTCCCATAGTCCGAGGACCACCCAGTCCCACCAGTCAGTGCTGCTCTCCAAACTCCAGACGGGCCTGTCTATGGTCGGGTGCTGATGTCACACGGTTGCCACGGCCTCCCTGGTGAGGGAGTCCAAGGCTATCTCTGCCTCCTGGTCCATGAACAGCAGGGCACCGGCCTGCAGCACGAGCCGCAGGCACCTGTACAGCCCCAACAGGGGCCCGACCAGGCACATGGCCACCCACGGCTCCATATCAGACAGAGCAGGGCAGACAAAACAAAACTCACAGAAAAGCAGTTGGGGGCCAAAGGGTGGTGTCCCCAAAACTCAGAGGGCAACCACCAACCCTGCGAAGGGTGTCAGTCCCTGGCAGAGGCCCCAAGGCACGGGAGCAGGAGACCAACGGCTGTCCGGCGAGACCCCTTTAAGCACGTGTCTGAACGGCGCTGTGGCCCCACCCCCGGAAAGGTCTGGTGGCCTTTGCCCTCTTCAAAATGGCCAATGTAGACGCGCTTTTCCAGAAAAGCGCATCGTTATGATGATAACTCCGGGGCCAATGTAGACGCTCCTTTTCCGGAAAAACTGAAAACGGAATAGTATTCCGTTTTAAGGATTTCCGGAAAAAGGTGCCAGTGTAGACACAGCTAGGATGTATTTCCATGATCTATTCTACAGCACTATTGCTATAGAATATTCATGGGTAAATGTAAGGTTAGCAGCAGCCTGAGACCAATTAGCCCACCTGCTTACACCTGGAAGGTGAGCCCGAATCAATTTCTTATCAAAGGCAGCTGAGGAGAAGGTAAAGGAAGGAGCTCAGAGCAGAAGAGCTTCAACAGAAGGGTTTAGAGTTTTCTTTCTAAAGAAAAGAAGCCAGGGACAAGCTGCAGTAGTGGAGCCAGTCCTGAGGTGGACGTAGAAAAAAAGGGGTAGCCCATTGGATTGGTATTCTGGGAGAGGAACAAGGAGCTGGGAGAACCAGAAAGCTCAAGGGCAGTGGTAGGGAAAGCAATAGTTTAAGTTGTGTGTTTTTATTTGGAGGGTGGTATGAGTTTTGCTGAGAGATGCTGGGCAGAAGCCCAGAAACCCCTGACTCTGAGAAGAGTGGGATTGGAGAAGAGCTCCAGAGAGCTGAAATATTTTAAATGAGTGACTAGTACTGTGCAGAATAGTGATAGAAATGTAGCCGTGTTAGTCTGGGGTAGCTGAAGCAAAATGCAGGACAATGTAGCACTTTAAAGACTAACAAGATGGTTTATTAGATGATGAGCTTTCGTGGGCCAGACGAAAGCTCATCATCTAATAAACCATCTTGCTAGTACTGTGCAGGACATGGTTTACTTGGGACACTGATACACCAGAACAGGTGAAACTGTAGGTGACTTAGCCCTACGGCTGAATCACTAGGAGAACCAGAGTACCACAGGAGCCCGGTAGTTATTGGAAGGAGGGGACTGAAGGGACATCCTGTAATGCTGCATCCAACAATGAAGGGATCTGCTTGCTGGTGAGTACCTCTTCTACACAAACACACAAGAACATCCATATTACAAGGTGGCTTTTGTAATCCAAGACTATCTGCTTGCTCAAGTTATGAAATAAGGAAGATGCTGCATGCTCAAGTTGGAATTTACCTGAAGTCCAACTCCTAGTATTTCAGTATTAGGGTTTGCCTTTCCCCATACTGATAGATGCTTTTCATTATAAAACACCACTTTTATACTGTGTATGAGAAATAAAAATAGTAACATGATGAAAGCATGAACAGTGTTATTGTACTAGCTAGAGCATACTAGATCCCTGGCAGTGCTACTCTCTTAAGAGGGTGCAACGTACATTTTCAAGCTTGTTCCCTTAAAATCAATGGGCTTTGGGTTTTGGAGCACAGGGGCTAATATTCTGAGTAGTTGTATTTGTGCAGCACATTAGAAATTGTGATACCGCAACTAGCCGTAGATTGTCATGTATTCAGGCCCTTCCCTTAGTCATCAATACAAAGGAGCAGCCTTTTAAAATCTGGTCTCTGTGCACAGGAAACTATATATCACAATCACTTGGGCATGCAACTTTTCTGTGCAGCTCTACTGGTGAACACAGTTTAGAGCAGGGGCTCCCAACCTTTTTCGGTCCCCGTACCCCTTTGGCTTTTAGTAAATCTTCCTGTACCCCTATTCAATATGAAAGGAAATAAATTCTAGAATCCACAACTTTTTTCACTAACACTACTACTTTTGGAATATTTCAATTAGGATAATCTAGTTATTTACCAAATATTCCCTGTACCCTCGGGGGTATGCGTACCCCAAGTTGGGAACCCCTGGTTTAGAGTTTACATCCATGAATCCCACAGTGGCACCAATGAGGGTTAGCCCCTCCACTCTCACTAGTTTGTTAAATTAAGCAGAATTGGGGGAGCCCATACAAAAAAATATATCTGCACTCCATCAAGGTTTTTCAAAACATTCAATCAGCTCTCACAAGATCTATAGGCAGCAACTACAATGTCTTTAAAAAGAAGGGAAGAAAGTTTGTATAAACTGCCACTCTGATACCAACACAGAATTCCAGTTAGGCTCCATGATGCTGTGTTGTGATGTATGATTTTTGGATGCCCTGAGTGAGTTATATTGCTCAGGATAGGCGAGTTATGCAATCATGCATAAAATCTCCATATTGCATCATTCTACCAGATATTCTGCATATGCTACAGAAAATGGTTTAGGAAATCATATAATAGATTGACTTACTGTTTCCTTATCCTCTCCCTAAAGAAGATAGGCATATTATTTACCTCAGATGGCTGTACAGGGGAAGAAAATGTTAACTAATACACTTTAGAAACTATAAAAATTCATGAAAGTTTTTTTTTTTCAATACATTAAATTGTGATTCTAAGCTTATCTAGCAGGGCAAGGCTGGAAACAACAGATACCTCATGCCAGTAGGAAGTGAGATTCTTAGCTTTCTAGTTGGGGTAAAATTTTCATTACCTATCAGATTTTAGAACCATCACTCATCCAAGAATGATTTTCTCATTCTGGCCCTTAGGCTAATGTAACTGAAAATGAAATTCCAGAGTTTCTGGTACACTATTTTTTTAAAATAAAGTTGTGACCCAAAGATCTTTTAGTGCTAATGGGCAGAGGCCACAGGGAATACAAAAGTATTATTGGGATCACCTGGGTCAGATATTTCTATAATAGCTCACCAATAGGTGAGATTTCCACTGAGAACCAGAAGCCCACTGGTCACCATCATCATTGCCAAATGTATGTGCAGATAATATGTAAGGAGTTATGTATCTACACTGGAAATTATATTTGTAAGGCCTGGGAGAAAGGCAGGATACCAAGAGGTGATGGAACTTGGAGATGTTCCTTTTAGGTCGGAGGTAAAATAATTATCTGTCAGGTCATTTGGGTAGTGCATGCCTCACACTGTGTGCCTATTTGCATGATGAGTGAAGGGTAGAATGAAAGACTACAGTCTACAAGGCTATGTCTAGACTATAAGCCTCTTTCGAAAGAGAGCGTCTAGACTGCACACGGAATTTCGAAAAAGCAAGCCGCTTTTTCGAAAGAAAGCACCCAGTGATTTGGATGCTCTCTTTCTAAAAAGCCTGTTTGCTTTCAAGAACGCCTTCTTTCGAAAGAGCACTTTCGAAAGAAGGCGTTCTTCCTCGTGGAATTAGGTTTACCACCGTCGAAAGAAAAGCCGCATTCTTTCGATTTAATTTCGAAAGAACGCAGCTGCAGTCTAGACGCAGGTGAAGTTTTTTCGAAAAAAGGCTACTTTTTTCGAAAAAACCCCTGAGTCTGGACACAGCCCAAGAGAGGAAATTTACAGGATAAAGCACACAGCAGGGAGGTATCCTCTTCATGAATAAAGACCAAGAATTCTTCACCTGGTGTCCTTCACCTACGAGGTTAGCTGACCATGTGCAGAGTCTGGCCTTAAAGCACAAGGGTTTTGGTGATCAATACTCTACAAGATAAGAGTGTCTTGTTAATTAAATCTAGGGTCTAGAAAGTGTTATGATTTTTATGTATATGAAACCATTTGTTCAATACTTTTACTTGCAGCTATTTGAATCTCTGTGCTTTGGATAATTTGAACTTGTGCTTGCTTTCCCTTTAAACATCTAAATACTGTGGGCAGAGTAGAGCAATGAACTGAGGTGGAAGCAGTAAGTTGGAGGTGCACTGTTCCTGTGGAAGTAGCAGACTTGTGAACACAAGTGTCAAGTGAAACAGGAGCTGGACACACCAGGAGAATGCTCAGAGGACTCAAGGGTTGGAGCAGGCCTATTGCTAACCTGGCAATAAATATCAGGGCCTGCAAAGCCTAGAGGCTTTCTGTTGACCATGGCCAGTGGAGATGAACAGTTGACTCACAATAGGCTCAGAAAAGGCTTCCAATTCTAAGAGCAGCCCTGGGTACCCCAAAGGAGTGTCACCATGGCTGTTGCTAGGGTTGGAATATTAAACTTAGCGTTGGTAGTGAGAACATACGTGAAGAATGCAGGTGAGGTGATCAAAGTTGTATAAATACGTGATTCATACAGTGCCACATGGTTCTGCAGTTCACCTGCTTCAGAAATATATTCCAGAGATCACCATCCCATATGTAGGGTGTTTGTAACACACAATGTAAATACATGCTCTCGAAAGCTTCGTTGGTTTCCTTTGCAAACAGATTTTTAGCTTTATGATGTCAATAGTGTGTGCTTAATAAAAAAAACAACAACCCAAAACCATATGGAAATAACCTTCTTAGTCACCCAGAAATTGCACCCTGATGTTCCTAATCTGTTAGAAAATAGGCGTAGTATTAGTGAGAACTGTCAGTGAATGATTGAAATGACACCTCACAAATTAAAACAGGGAATGGAAGAGAACTCAAATTAAATAGCTGATTAAAAACAGGGATTTTAAATTCCTTGTTTTAAAGAATGTGTATTAATAGGACTTTTTTAGTAGACTGCGGGGTAGCCAATATCTACATGATCTAAAGGGAATGTCAGATATAGCAATGGAATATTTCATAGCCATTTCATTACTTGCATCCAGAATGTCAGGTCAAGTTTCATATCAAGAATATTAGTACTGCATGCACAGCAAATATTAAAGCTTTGTTCAGAATATTAGATCTTGGATTTTCTTATGTAAAGTGGCATTTTTAAAACTTTCTATATTAGCTTAAAGGTACCAGAATCTCATTATTAAAGATCTCCATTATCCATACAGGATCTGATGGCATTTTGTGTGAGCAAGCAAGTAAATATTTTGTTTTGATGACCTTTCTGATTGGAGGGGGAACACATGGAATCCTGCAGATAAAATAAATGATTTCAGGTAATTTATATTCATAATATGGTAGAGTAGGGAAAAATAAAGCTTTTTGTGTTTTGGGTCATGGTGCCACAACCAATGTTTCAGGTTTTCTGTTTTCATAAACTTTTTTGTGTTAAGCATTTGACAGAATAGATCAATGTGCTCCATTTAGCACTCTCAGAGTCAGTGCTACTGGTGCCTTAATACACACAAACACTTCAAGCTCTCTGAAACCTTTCAGAAACAATACACGTGCTTTCTCTTGACAAGACTCACATACGTTTTGTAGCACAGTGTCACACAAAGCCGTTAATCACATAGCTTTGTCTGCTCAGATGTTTGTAGTAGTATCTTGACTTTGTAGTCCTAAAAATACAATACAAAACCTTCTTAAAACATTTCTAACGTAGTTAATTGTATCAAGCTATTCCATTTTGCTGTCAATATTTCACGAGAGAGCTCACATATACAAACTGTTTCCTTTGTCCAGTGCTCTCAGAGGAGTGAAGAACTGAGAAATCTATTTACCTGGGTTCCAGTTTAAATGTTTCTCCTCACTGGAGACAACAATATTAGCCAAAAAAGCTTATATTAAGGACATCCGCGGTAGAAGTGGGGATGTTTTTTTTTATTTAGCACTGGAGTGCATTCAACTTCTTGTGCTCTTTATGAAATAATGCATCTGACAAAGTGGGCTCCAGCTCATAAAAGCTTATGCCCTAACACATTTGTTGTTGTTGAGTCCTGTGGTACCTTGAAGACTAATATATGAATACATTAAGCAGAGGTACCTAGAACAATATATCTGAGAAGTTAACCACTAATTGAGAATGTTAAAGGTTGCCAAGTGCTTGTGCTAAACATAATACTGATTCAGCAAAGTACCTAGGTTTGGCATTAATGGGTCTAATCGTGCCTTAAGATTAGGCATGTGACTAACTGATTTGCAGGATTATAAGTAAACTGGAATCTGAGGCAATGTCACACACACCCAACCAGCACACTGGCATTTTTTGAGATGCTTCAAGTATATTTTAAAATATTTTTTAGTTTGGCTCAAAAGGAGTTAGTAATCAATCACAGTATTCTTTTTCTAGGATGTTTAATACTGAATTCATCCAAGTGGGGAGAGACAATATTATGTGGCTTCTTTGACTAACCAACTTAGAACAAACTGAGGCTCATTGAGAAAATTTTCATGCATTATCTGCACACCATAATACATTTACTAGATAATTAATACATTTGAGAATTTTACCAACTGTTCCTAGACAATAATAAAGCAGAGGTGGGAAAAGTGACATGGAGTAAATGTAATATCTGCCAGTTCTCCAGGGCTCCCTCTTTCTTATCAAGATCCTATTAGTCTTTACTGAATTAGCTTGTCAGATATTTCCCTCAACTCCAAATGCATTCTTTCAATGGAGTAACTGGAAACAGCAATATTTGCACAGGGTGTGATGGACATCTACAACTCTGTAAGCCTGGCATATTGCTGCTGTTGCAATCCCTCTCATCTCACTATTTCCCCTTGGGGCTTTACACAGAAGTTGAATAGGAGTGGTGACAACACTGAGCCAGGTAAAACAACCCAGCTGATAGCCTTTGCGGAGGTGCAGCTGCTCATCATGATGCTCCATAGTCCCTTAGGGTATGTCTACACTACAGAGTTAGTTCGAACTAACGGATGTTAGTTGGAACTAACTTTCATAGGCGCTACACTAGCGCTCCGCTAGTTCGAACTTAATTCGAACTAGCGGAGCGCTTAGTTCGAACTAGGTAATCCTCATTTTACGAGGATTAAGCCTAGTTCGAACTAGCTAGTTCGAATTAAGGGGTGTGTAGCCCCTTAATTCGAACTAGTGGGAGGCTAGCCCTCCCCAGGTTTTCCTGGTGGCCACTCTGGCCAACACCAGGGAAACTCGTCTGCCCCCCTCCCGGCCCCGGACCCCTTAAAGGGGCACGGGCTGGCTACGGTGCCCATGCCAGGTGCAAGCCTGCCAGCACCCAGCCAGCAGACCCTGCACCTGGCACGGCTCGAGCCAGCCACCCGATGCCCCCCAGCACTCCCCCTCTTCCCGGGACCAGGCTGGCGGCTCCCGGGAGCTTGCCCGGGACCGCAAGAGGCGGGCACCCGCCTGGGCTAGTGCAGACATCGTGGATTTCATCCACGATCTCCGCACTAGGCACAGGAAAGTGGCCATCTAGGGCAGGAGAGCTGCCAGCCTGGCCACCCAGGAGCAGGTGTGCATGAAAATCAAGGGGGTCCACTGAGACCCCCGACCCTGAGCCCTGAGCTTACAATGGCCGTCCTGGGTCAGACCAAAGGTCCATCTAGCCCAGTAGCCTGTCTGCCAACAGCGGCCAACCCTTGGAGGGGATGGACCGAAGACAGTGACCAAGCCATTTGTATAGTGCCATCCCTCTCCAGCCTTCCACAAACCTTGGGCAGGGACACCACTCCTACCCCCTGGCTAATAGCACTCCATGGACCCAACCTCCATGACTTGATCTCACATCCCTTTAAACTCTGTTCCAGTTCTAGCTTTCACAGCCTCCTGCAACAAGGAGTTCCACAGGTTGACTCTTTGCTCTGTGAAGAACAACTTTCTGTTACTAGTTTGAAGCCTGCTACCCATTCCTTTCCTTTGGTGTCCTCTAGTCCTTCTTTATGGGAACTAATGAAGAACTTTTCTGTATGCACCCTCTCCACCCAGCTCCTGCTTTTAGAGACCTCTATCCTGTCCCCCCTCCGTCTCCTCTTTTCTAAGCTGAGAAGTCCCAGTCTCTTTAGCCTCTCTTCATATGGGACCTGTTCCCAACCCCTGATCATTGTAGTTACCCTCCCCTCTCCCAGCCTCTCTCTTCCCCTCTCCCACCTCCTTTTCCCAGTCTCCCCCAGTTTTGTTAAATAAAGACAGATTCCATTTTTGAACACAACTGTCCTTTATTTTGTACATCAAGAAAAGGGGCTAGGGAAGGGTAAGTGGACGGAGGTGAGGGAGGAATGGGGTACGAGCCCCCGATGGGGAGGACTGGGCTGGCTCCGCGGGCTTCTGGGGGTGGAAGCTCTCCTGCAGCCCCCCAATTGCCCCCTCTCCCCAGATGGCAGCCTGCAGCAAGTGCAGCCGGTCTGATGGCCGAGTGCTGTGATGTGCCCAGTGTGGGTACTCCGGGCAGTCCAAGCCAGGACTGGTTTGCAAGCGGGGCACCCCTGAGAACTGTCTGTCCGGGGTGGGGGTCGGTACCCTTTAAGCACAGCCCTCGGCTAGCCTGAGACAGCATCTCCACGCTCTAAGTCCTCCTCTGATGCCCTGCCGGCACTGCTTCCAGCCATCCTTAAGCCTGGTTCAGGGTCCACTTAATGTGGACATGCTAGTTCGAATTAGCAAAACGCTAATTCAAACTAGTTTTTAGTTTTAGACGCGTTAGTTCGAATTAGCCTAGTTCGAATTAACTAATTCGAACTAAGTTAGTTCGAATTAGCGCTGTACTGTAGCCGTACCCTTAGAGAGCAGCAAGCCTAGCTGAGTGAAGGCAGCACCATGCACATCTGCTTACACTGTACACCTGAAGGAAAAGGAGATAATGATGCTAATTTTAATAAGTATAACAGACTCTAATCTGCTTTCTTGGAAGAGGAGCTTTTGCAAGAGTCTTCTCCAATTATGGCTTTCATTTGTATACAGCCCAAGGCATGGAAGATTCTCTACGACTTATGAATATCTGACATTACTCAAGTAAGTTTGTCTTGTTGAGAGATCATTATTCAGCTGCAAAGAATTCCAGGGAAACTTTCTGGCACTATAACAGTAATTTCCTGACACAATTCTGGACAGATGGTATAGGTGTGTGGTGGTGGTGTGGTTTGGTGTGGGTGTGTGTGTGTTTTTTTTTTAACAGGAGATTGCAAGCTATTCTCCTGCAGCTTTATTTGAAGGCTTATTAAACATTCCCAACATTTTGCAGTCCCTGCGTGAAACGGATTGAGTACAGCTAAAAGTCACATCTACGTAAGGTTTTCTTTCCATAGACCTACATATGGAATTGGGGATTGGATTATTAAAGGCTGAAGTCTGGATGGGACAAGTACACAGGTCCTAAGTTTCAAAACAGGTTTTTTTTAATGTGTGTCCATTTTTGGTTGACAAAAGACACTTTACTAGAAACCTTTAAAAATAGATCAGGATGGGCTCAGAGAAAATTCATTTCACCAAAACAGGAGCTATATTGTAAATAATTGCAATCTAATGTAAATCCCAAAACACTTCCAAATGTCATGTTTTTGGAAGCCATAGCAATGAATCATTTTTGCTGACATTTTAAACATGTGCCTTGAGTGTAGTCTCATGTTTGTAATGAGATCATCGCTAACTCATCTAACACTGATGTCCCAGTCACAGATCTGTAATTTCAGGATGGAAATAAGCAGCAGGAAAAAGCAAATCTTTGAGCAGAGACTGACAATTGCTGAAGCTTAGCCAAAATAAAATTAAAATAAAAGTAGTGGCCTTGTAATTTGAAAGGCCTACCACCAACTAGGAATGGTTGCCATCCAGACCCATTTTTTTTATGTTGGCCTGTGGTGAGTACAGATAAGTAATATTGGTTTTGGAATATTTCTCTTTGAAGGTGGTTTGTTCTGAGCCTAGTTCTGGTCTTGCTGGAGTTAATTGGAGTTTTGCCATTGGCTTCACCTGTAGCAGCAGAATCAGATCTTCTATGCAAATATACTTAGGGCTAACTAACAGAAGAGGAGTGAAGTGAAGAAAATAAACACTATGAGCAGAAGAATTTCTTAGCAAAGTGCTTTATCAAAGTTTTCCAGTAGATGTCAAGTGTCAAATCCATGCAGCGTTTTTTCTTCTTGAATGCCTTTTAGACACAATTTAAAAAACATTCTTGACTTCATGTTGTGATAGGTCATTTGTACTTACATCAATCATGTCCTCTTACAGCAGTAATGTGTAAATTGCATCTTGGTGGGGTTATAAACTGATGCAAATAACACAGTTCACCTTGGGTTACCATAGCCACAGCCATTATTTTCTATAGCTATTGTACTGTATTCTGCTGTGAAATTTCACAGCAAGGCACTTATCTCATGTCACTGCCAAATTGTTACAATAGTGTGTGTCTAATGAAAAGTTTAAGACCAAAAAAGGACCCTGAATTAGTTCTTAAATTTTGCTTTTCAGGAGAAAAACCATTACTGGCTCCTTAATCTTTATTGCCCACGTAACTTAATTTATTGATTCTAGTAGTAAATAAACTTCAAGTAATAGTCAATATTTCAAAGCGTTCACTAGTCTTGTCTTAATCTTGCTCAGACCTCTCCACTTCATTTCCTTAGGATTTATAGAGATTCCATGTTGACACATCTTGGGGTCTTTCTGAACAATGACTATGGCCTGGAATATAGAGGCTTATCTTGACAATACTGCCATTTTCAATTTAAGCTGTGTCAGGAAAAAGGGCTAACAATGTGAAGACCAGAAAGATGAACATAAGTATGATTTCGGACAAACTGGATCATGAATCTGCTTTGTATAACTCTCAAACAATCAGGAGCACACTGAAGCAAAACTACACCCTATTAAAACTCTGGGATTTACTGGGAAAAGTTTATAGTTTCAAATTCCCTTTGTGGTACCTGTCACAATATCTGAGGTAGTTTTATTGCTTAACTTCATAAATTGGTTTCGAGGGGTACCCGAGTTAGTCTGTAGCAGGAGAAACTTTAAAAAACAACACACAGTCTGGTAGCACTTTGAAGACTAACATAACGGGTGTGTCTAGACTAGCAAGATTTTGCGCAAAAGCGGACGCTTTTGTGCGAAAACTTGCCAGCTGTCTACACTGGCCGCTTGAATTTGCACAGGAGCACTGGCTTTGTAATGTACAAAATCAGTGCTGCTTGCGCAAATACTTTCATGCTCCCGCTCAGGGGAAAGCCCTCTTGCGCAAGAGGGCCAGTGCAGACAGGGAAGAACTGTTTTGCGCAAAAAAGCCCTGATGGCTAAAATGGCGATCGGGGCTTTCTTGTGCAAAATCGCGTCTAGACTGGCCACGGATGCTTTTGCGCAAAAGCACTTTTTGCGCAAAAGCATCCGTGCCCCAATCTAGATGCGCTTTTGTGGAAATACTTTTTAACGGAGAAGTTTTTCCGTTAAAAGTATTTCCACAAAATCATGCCAGTCTAGACACAGCCAACATGTAGATGGCATCATGAGCTTTCGGGAGTACAGCCCACTTCTTCATCTGAGAGCTACATGTTTTGTTACTAGACTGTGTGCTACCAGACTGGTGTGTTTTTAAGTTTTTCATAAATTGGGATCATCTCTGTGGAAAGATTTAATTCTCAGTATGGCATATAAACGTATTAGACCCTAGCACCGATCCAACCCATAAGAGAAGCAGTATTTCCATAATTGCCTATCTCTTCTTATATAAACAATTGTGTTCCTTTGTTATAAAATGCATAATTGTACACCTGTTTATAGTTTGTAACATGCAAAGAATATACCTTAGGCCAGGTTAAGAACCATAATCTGACAGTTTCAGGGACGTAGCTGTGATAGTGTTTCAGCAAAAACAAGGAGTCCAGTAGCAAATAAAAGACTGACAAATTTTATCAAGGCGTAAGCTTTTGTAAGCTACAACTCACTTCCTTGGATGCTGAAGAAGGGAAAAAAGGATCCAGAGAAGGCAGTGTGATATCAGTGCTAACTAAATCAAAGTTGATGGGGCTCATCTCCAGTAGCAATGAGGTCAGACTACCTGAATTGAAAATGATTTATTGTAATGTGAGACACACTCAATGTGTGTCTTTAAATCTTTGGGGTGTCGAATATGCATATAAATTCCAGCTCAGCAGTTTCCCCTTGCAGTCTGTTTTTGAAGGTTTTTTTGCCTATGAATGGCAACTTGCAAATCTGAAAGTGTCTGTCCAGCAAGGTTAAGATAACGCAGAAGTTGCATTTAATTTCCTTGCCCCCCTGCCACCTCCCGCCCCCCCCCGCTGCCTTTTGAGAGAAGAAATCCCGGGCTGGTAAACTGCTTAGGCTAAGTCTACAGTGCCACTTTACACCACTGCTACTTTCTGGGCTCCAGAATGTGGAAACACACTTAATTTCCTCCTCCCTCCCTCCCACCAGCACAGCAAGTTTTGCAGCACTGTAAAGTGCCAGTGGGAATCATGTTACAGCATGGTTAGCAACTCTCCTCATGGAGGCGGTTTACTTAGAGAGCCGGGAGATGTATTCAATCTGTGGCGTTTACATGGGCCTTCTACTGACTATTTGACTTGCAGACTGACAACTGCTGGTGGAATTGTGCCTTCAGAGATATGGGTGATGAACATCTTTCTCCCCTAGCACAAGTGACTAAGTTGCACTCGATCCGTTCAGGGGTGCTGGGGAAAGATTCTTCTCCTTTGGGCTATGGCCTGGCAACAGAGGTCCTCCAATGATGTATCTGCCACAAGGTTGCAGCTGCTCCCCAAACACTGGGAGGGGAAGGGGGACACCATGAATCAGACGTCCAAAAATCATGAGTGGGTTAAGATCATGAGACTTGAAAAATACATTGGATGTTGGCTTCATTTGCTTTTGGGTTTGACACTTTTACAAACAAAAGCTGAGATGATCATGTAAATTACTTGGCTCCACCAGCTGGGGCTCTAAGAAAATCACTAAATTTCAGGAATCTAGGGGAGGAAGGGTTAGAGCTGGTAACATTGCAGCAGACCAAACACTCCCTCTCTCCTTTACACAATATTAGTGATGCTCAAAGATTTTTTTGGGGGGAGGGAGGGGTTCTGCAACAATTTGGAACTCATGTCCCCCTCTTTCAAAAAAAAATTACCACTGGAGAGAGCCTTGAGTCTGAAGGAGCATAGGAGCTGAGCCACTGCCTGAACATGGTGCAGGCTCACTCCCTTCCCCACTCTGGAAAGTGACTCCTTGCATAGAGTCACAGGGTGTCTCAGGCTGGGACTAGCTTCCCATCCATCGCAACTTCTCAGAGGTGAGATTCAGAGTTTGCTCTGCTCTTGCCTTAACAAAAGAACAAGTGGACAGAATTCTTGTAGAGAGAGGAAATTCTCTCATTTGTGGAGTGGAGCTGGCGTTCCTGGTGGCATGAATCACTCCCCAGCTCCTCTTCAAGGTGAGGAGTTGCATTCTAATACCAAAAAGCAGATCTTCAGTTGGTATAATTGTCATAGCTCCTTTGAAGTCAGTGCAGCTCCATTGCCAATTGACTTAAATGGAGGGGTGACCATTTACTCCTGTTGAGGATCCCCCACCTCATGCCCCAATAGCTGAAAGAGCTTTATAATTAAGATAAAGACTGCAAACCATAGCTCAAAAATGGCTGCTAGACTTTTGCTAGGACTTAAAAAAAAGGATTTGCTGGACATCAAGCATAAAAAATTTCTGATGACCATGTCAGAAAGCTACAAGTATGTAAAAGAACAAAAGAATGGCCATACTGGGTCAGACAAAAGGTCCATCCAGCTCAGTACCCTGTCTGCCGACAGTGGCCAATGCCAGGTGCCCCAGAGAGAGTGAACCAAACAGGTAATGATCAAGCGATCTCTCTCTGACAAACAGAGGCTGGGGACACCATTCCTTACCCATACTGGCTAATAACCATTAATGGACTTAACTTCCATGAATTTATCTAGTTCTCTTTTAAACCCTTTTATAGTCCTGGCCTTCACAACCTCCTCAGGCAAGGAGTTCCACAGATTGACTATGCACTGTGTGAAGAAGAACTTCCTTTTATTTGTTTTAAACCTGCTGCCCATTAATTTCATTTGGTGGCCCCTAGTTCTTATGGGAACAAGTTAATAACTTTTCCTTATTCATTTTCTCCACACCACTCATGATTTTATATGCCTCTATTGTATCCTCGCTTAGTCTCCTCTTTTCCAAGCTGAAAAGTCCCTGTCTCTTTAATCTGCCCTCATATGGGACCTGTTCCGAACCTCTAATCAATTTAGTTGCCCTTCTCTGAACCTTTTCTAGTGTCAGTATATCTTTAGATGAGGGGATCACATCTGTACACAGTATTCAAGATGTGGGTATACCGTGGATTTATGTAAGGGCAATAAGATATTCTCAGTGTTATCTCTATCCCTTTTTAAATGATTCCTAACATCTTGTTTGCTTTTTTGACTGCCACTGCACACTGCATGGACGTCGTCAAAGAACTATCCACGATGACTCCAAGATCTTTCCTGATTAGTTGTAGCTAAATTTAGCCCCCATCATATTATACATTTAATTGAGGTTATTTTTTCCAATGTGCATTATTTTACATTTATTAACATTAAATTTCATTTGCTATTTTGTTGCCCAATCACTTAGTTTGGTGAGATCTTTTTGAAGCTCTTTACAGTCTGCTTTGGTCTTAACTACCTTGAGCAGTTTAGTATCGTCTGCAAACTTTGCCACCTCACTGTTTACCGCTTTCTCCAGATCATTTATGAATATGCTGAATAGGACTGGTTCTAGGACTGACTCTTGAGGAACACCACTAGTTACCCCACTCCATTCTGAAAATTTACCATTTATTCCTACCCTTTGTTTCCTGTCTCTTACCAGTTCTCAGTTGGTGAAAGGATCTTCCCTCTTATCCCATGACAACTTAATTTATGTAAGAGCCTTTGGTGAGGGACCTTGTCAAAGGCTTTCTGGAAATCTAAGTACACTATATCTACTGGATCCCCTTGTCCACATGTTTGTTGACCCTTTCAAAGAACTCTAATAGATTAGTAAGACATGATTTCCCTTTACGGAAACCATGTTGACTTTTGCCCAACAAATTATGTTCTTCTATGTGTCTGACAATTTTATTCTTTACTATTGTTTCAAATAATTTGCCCGGTACTGATGTTAGACTTACCGGTCTGTAATTGCTGGGATCGCCTCTAGAGCTCTTTTTAAATATTGG
This sequence comes from Pelodiscus sinensis, assembly GCF_052426305.1. NCBI lineage: Eukaryota > Metazoa > Chordata > Testudines > Trionychidae > Pelodiscus > Pelodiscus sinensis. The sequence continues at coordinate 40,332,937 of NC_143058.1, read as the reverse complement.
CATTACATTAGCTATCTTCCAGTCATTGGGTACAGAAGCTGCTCTAAAGGATAGGTTACAAACCATTGTCAATAGTTCTGCAATTTCACATTTGAGTTGGGTGAATTCACCCTCTTGGGTGAATGCCATCTGGTCCCAGTGACTTGTTCCTGTTAAGTTTATCAATTAATTCCAAAATCTCCTCTAATGACGCTTCAATCTGTGACAAGTCCTCACATTTGTCACCTACAAAGGATGGGTCAGGTTTGGGAATCTCCCTAACATCCTCAGCCGTGAAGACTGAAGCAAAGAATTAATTTAGTTGCTCTGCAGTGACTTCGTCTTTAAGTGCTCCTTTTGTATCTTGATCGTCCGGGGCCCCATTGTTTAGCAGGCTTCCTGCTTCTGATGTACTTAAACATTTTATTACTTTTTGAGTTTTGGCTAGCTGTTCTTCAAACTCCTTTTTGGCTTTTCTTATTACATTTTTACACTTAATTTGGCAGTGTTTATGCTCCTTTCTATTTACCTCACTGGGATTTGACTTCCACTTTTTAAAATATGTCTTTTTATCTCACTGCTTCTTTTACATGGTTAAGCCACGGTAGCTGTGATTTAGTTCTTCTACTATGTTTGTTTGGTTTTTTTAAAGTGGGGTATACATTTAAGTTGGGCCTTATAATGGTGTCTTTGGAAACTGATTTTGCAACCTTAAAGGTAAAATTTATTACCAAAGCAACTCCAAAAATGTGTATGGGACTGTTTAAAACATTCTGAAAGAATTAAGTTCATACAAGAATCAGGATGTTTCCTGCCAATCCCAGACCCTCTGAGCCAGTGGATATAATAGAATCTCACCAAAAAGACTCCTGGCCAGCCAGTCTGCCAGTATTATCAGTGTTCTATATAGAATTTGCAATTGAAGGCACCTATGTGATGCATTATAGAAGCATAGTCACATAACATGTAGTCATATCAGGGCCCAAACGTTCTCAGTGCTTAACAAATACATGGAAAGTAACTGTGGGTACATCTACTTGCACATGAAATCAGGATATACAATCCAGATAAGTGAATACATACGTTGATTTGCATTTGTGGATTCAGATGCCCAATAAATGGTCAAATACATGGCTTTGTAAGTCCAAATGGATAATTTTGGCCTCCCGCTGACAGTCTATTGAAAAACAAAAAGTCTGCAAATGTCCTAGGATAAACCTCTGCTGAGTGGCTTCTCTTACAGTGATTGTTGTAAGTCCAGCAGTGCAATATACTCATCAACTTATGTTCTGTACTGCTCCAGCTGCACAGTCCATAGGGAGAATAGTCTAAGATCACTGTTTGTAGTCTTACATGACCAAAATAGACTCCTGCATCTTAGCTGAATTATAAAAATAATGGTAGAGAATCAGCATGGCAACACTGTCCATCTCCTTCCCCAAAATCTAGGATTTGTTTAATTTCTCTCACCAGTTTCTCACTCTCTGCTTTTCTGGGTGCAAGGCTGTGAAGTTGTATGTCTTCTATTTAAGACAACTGACTTTCTACTGCTCAGTGGGAAGTTTGCCTCAACCTTTGGGGATGGGGGGAGGATAGGGATAGTTTTCTACTTTTTTTTTATTCATTGTTCTAGGGCTAATTCAGGGATTAACTGGGTCCATCTGAATTTTTGCAGACATTCTCTATTTTCCCACTAATGAAACTGAATAGCATAGCTGATAATCTCTAGAATATAATAAAGCTGCTGGCAAAAATGTTTTCTGGTAAACAGTGAAATCTGAGTTCTTTCTCCCTCATTTTTATTCACTGTATCATTAGAGCACTCCTCAAAATAGACTTTTTCACTGGGGAGCATCAGTACAAAATACTGAAGAACAATCCAAGTGGTCAGGAGTGCTAGTCCAGATTTCTTATCTTGGTCTCTTTGATTGTGCCCAATTAGGAACACTGCTATAGCCGGTGACTAGAAAAATAGCCAAATGAAGTCTTTTCCCTGGGGGTTTGTTTTGTGGTTTTGTCTCTCTCCTTATACCTAATGTGTAGAGAATGGAACTGTTTCCGTGTCCTCATTAGCCTGCTAGCATATTTTACTTGCAATCTTTTTTTACACAGTAGCTACAGAAGCGTGACCAGTGTAATTGTTCCTCCTCGGCATAACTGGAGATTACAGGTAGAGCAGTCCTACAATCTCATGGTCCCTCATGAGCTGATGTAGGTGTAAATGTAGACTCTGTCTTTACTTCAGGATTTGTCAAATGTGGACAAAATAGTATTCTCTAACTATAGATTAAAGTAGGTGCAGACAAGTACAGTATAAAGGTGGATAGAATAAAGCAACCTAATTTGACTTGCTTTTAACTTCTACCCTATTTCTGGGGCACATCTTTGCATTGAGTGACATGCACCATCTGCTACCCTGCCTTGTCCTGTGCTTTTTTGTTAATCCCAAAAATACTACTTCGGTGAGCCATGCTATTAGCACAGATGAAATACAACATGGCTGCCTGCATTGGTTCAAAGGTAGGTCATGTAGACAAAATCCTTCAGTCCTCCACCCTCTTTCTCTGGAAGGGGCTGTTACAGGCACAATAACCATTTAGGCCCATATTTGAGGTAGTGCAATGCCCAAGCTGACTTCAGAGTTAGGGTCAGTGCCACACATATACATAGTGTTAGAGCTCTTTAAAGCTTAAGCTGTCACTTGGTACCATTATTTCTATTTTCTATCTTTACCTTTTTCCTGTAATCATTGTTAAGACCTATATATATATTTGTTAACAGTTAAGAAATAGAGCAATAGACATTGTAACCATATGCTTTTATAAGTCTTTTAATAAACCTGTAACTGTTTAAATTTTAACCTGACTCCTTCAGTTGCTGTAATAGAACCAAGCACAATTTAAAAGAACTTCAGCCGGTCATAAAGGGACAGACATAAGGAGAGCTTGGGCGTTTGGGTCTGTGTCACTCCCAGGTGACAGATCCATTGGGGCACTTTTCAGCTTTCTCCAGGCTGCCCGCTGCAAAGGAACTTTGTGTTCTAGCAGCTAAAATCTAAGGTGTAATAAGCTCTTCCTATTATAACGGGGCGTCTGTTGGCCTGCTGGCCACCCTCTGCGATGGGACCCTGGTCCTAGCAGTAAAGACACGGACGTTAAACCTTTTCTCGGAAACATACACACACACACACTGCCCTGACCATTGGCTGACAATGGGGAATCCATAAGACTTGACAATCAGTTTTCTACTTAGTGCTTCTCACACGCTGGGGAGAATGTACTTCAATTTGCTCCCCTCCTATGAAAAACCATCAGGAAATATGAAGGTTGTTGCAAATATTGGTAGTTCTATTTGAGAGAATGGAATTCAATTCCTGTCTCTCACTCATGGCAAGGTGGAGTGGTACTGAAGCAGTGAATGCAGGTTGAGGGGTAGCAGAAAGAACTGAACTGCTCTGGTTGGACGAGTGGCAGCGAATCCTGTTAAGGATGGAGTTCTAGCCCAGGTGAAGTCAATTGCAATATCCTCTTTTATTTCAGTGGAGCCAGATTCCTCCCAGAATGTCTAATAGGAGCAGGGGGTAGGAGAACAGCTGTCAATGTGCCCAATCATAGGTTACTATTTAAAAGCCTGTCTCAATACCCATGGAATAAAATGTAATATTTTGATGGAGGAAAGCAGATGATTGTGGTGGGCTTTCTTGACTGCCTGGTAACAGCATCTCTGGGAGCTACTCTAAGCATCCCACTGTGTGTGTGTGTGTGTGTGTGTGTGTGTGTGTGTGTGTGTTGCCTTTTTTTCCCCCTCTTTTTTTCCCTCTTTAAAAAAAAAAAAAAGCACCTGGACTCCCTCTCTGTAAGAGAAGCCACATCTGTGTGTCTATTTAAACAAACTGATGTTGTCCTCAATGACCCCAATGCACATGTATTTTAGCAGATCTTAGCATTTTTCCAGTGGCTTTACTTCTAAGCTGTCATCTTGGAAAAACACTTTGCAGGGAAAAAAGCAGGAAGAGAAATGGCTGAGTTAATTTTCACTTTTTTTCAACAGAGATGGGATCCATTTCAGAGCCTGACAGTCTTGCTAATGTGCCAACTGAAAGTCATTTTTATATAAGTAGGATCCTACCAAATTTCAGTCATAGACTTTTAAAAATTGTACGTTTCATGATTTAAGATATTTGTCTCAAACTAAATAGTGGTGAAACTGTAGGGATCCTGATTCAAATTGAAGGGGAGATTTGCAAAGTTATTGTAAAGGGGAGTGGGGTCACAGTATTACCACCCTTATTTCTATAGTGCCTTCAGAGCTGTCCCTTTGGCCAGCATCTGCTTCTCTTCAGCCACCCAGCTCTGAAGGCAGTGCAGAAGCAAGGGTGGCAAAACTGTGACCCAACTATAACAGCCTTATGACACCCCTCCCCTTATAGCCCCTTTGAGTTGGTATCCCAAGTTTCAGCAGTGCTGTTCTCACCTTATACTACTCAGATTTGATGGGGGAAGTATGCAAAAGATGAGATTTCATGGACTGTGATTTTTTTTCATGGCTATCAATATAGTAGGGCGCTACATATAAGATGAATTTACTTCCTGTAATAACAAGTACATGCTGAGGGAAGTAATTTCATAACCCTTCCAACTCCTATCCCCTCCTATTTTCTCCCCGTCCCCAATTAATTAATCCAGTCAGAAAACAATCCCACTGGAAGACTTCCATATAATTTCTTAGACCTCATTTTCCCCCTTCCCAAATGGAAAACAATGTCTTCTATCAACTACGCTCCAAAGAATCCCATTTTTCAAGTGTGTAGAACATCCGCCTTTCTGCTTCATGAAGTGACTGATGGCGATGGCTCTGAAGGCCATGTTTTGCTGTCTGTTAAAGGCCAGCCTTTTCTCTCTGTAGTTGCTGTGTGGTGCCCACTCTCCTCTATTTAAAGACCTGCTATTTTACTCAATTCTCCACTTTCAGCTTTGGAAGACAAACTTCTTAGTAAATTATTATGATCTTAAACTTGGTTAATTAGTCTACAATCACAGTAACATACAAAGTCATGATTCTGATATCACCCATTTTCACTTTATTCCCATTGATTTCAAGTAAGGTATTACTCAATATGGAGCATAAGAAGTGCTTTGTGGTGTTCTTCAACAGTCTGTTCACTGAAGGTGGTATATTTGTATTGCATGAATACCATCATTTACTAATATAACATACTGTACACCCTTTGTGGCAATCTTCTCAACAGCAGGTGGCAATGGAAAAGCACAACTTCAATTTCCTATGATCCTCAGGAAACTGTACACACGTGATTGTAGCAGCACTTGCTTTCCCAGATTCCATAGAGTCTGTTAATAGTTTGAATATCTTACTATTTGAATGCTGAACAACATCATACCATGTGGTGATGGTGGTGTGGGAGGAAGGGGGAGGAAAGTGTAGTGGAGTTGCCTTCAGATCACCTAGCAAGTTGGGTTTCTACCATTCAAGGAAAAGGGCTCAAAGAGAGTGAGAGCAGGGTAATCACTATCTTTGTGAATATTTTAATACATATGCAGGTTAAAAGGAACCCAAAGAATTTCTGTAGATGACCATTTACAAACACTCCATTAGATCACATTGAAAGTTCTAGATTGTGTAGCTTTGAGGAACAATGTCTCAGCTCAGTAAGTGTGTGAGGTTGCAATCACGGTCCTGTTGAAGGTGATTTGATTCCCTTATGTATCCCTCATGCTTTTAAAAATGTAGGGGTAAGTTTACGTAATTACCAGGATATTTTGAAAATTGATTTGAAGTACTTGGAGATTTAAAAACACCTGAAAAATGGTTTTCTGTTCTCCATATGTGTGTGCCTAATACATCCTTACATCTCCTGAAATCACTTTGGAACTTAAAATCTGACCCTTAGGTAGTTTTTACAAATTAATTTAGTTCTGGCAAGAAGCAATTTTCAAGGGCATAAATAGTGAAAAGTTTGAGGAAATTGGTCCTATTTGAAAACTAGGAATGACTTTCTGTTAAAGCAGCTGATTAAGGAGTAAAAAGCAATGGTGTCATGGACTGCATATTTGTCAACCTTGAACCTACGAGGGTGACTCTTCAAAAGTGAAAGGCACCGTCCGGCAGTGGAAGACTAGTGTAGGAAGAATGAGCATGTGCTCATTGTCCAGATCGAGTAACTTAGGAATTGTGTTAGTAGCTTGCCAGAAGTTGCATGTGGTAGAGCTGAGAACAGAACTCCAGACACTCACCATAGGTCTACACTGCATCTTGAAGTGTGCTTCCTCAGTGCAGGTAGCCAGACATAAACTAGCTCTGCTCCACCTAGTACGCTAAAAATGGCTGTACAGACTGGCTGAGTAGCTCCCATGTTACTTGCAGCTGCACTACTATTTTTAGCACACTTCCCTGAGCAGAGCTAGTGCATGTCTGTCCCAACACTGAAAAGCCCTCTCCCAGCTGCAGTGTGGACATGCCTGTTAGGTAGGAGACCAACAGCCTTCAGACGACGTGTCTTCCAGTTTGCATGTCGAAAGTCAGTACCTCTGTTCCAGGGATCTGTACACTTACTCGCTCTGAACCAGACAAATGTCATCTCCAGATCATCAATTCTCTGCCACCGGTGATGCTAAAAGATAGTTTATTACTGGCTGTTTTCTACTAGACTAGGTACGCATAACTGAGAATAAGATTTCAGCACAGAAGTCATGGATTCTGTGACTTCCACTCACATCCATGACACTTTCTGCTTCTGGTTCAGTTCTGTGCCCCGAGGTGGCAAGGCTGGACCTGTCAGTTGATTTTTGGGAGGCGGAGGGGGGGGAGGGAGGAGAGGGAGGACGTGGGTGCTCCAGCACACAGAACTGCTGGGTCTTCCATGAAATTGTTTTATTGCCTGTGACCTGTCCATGACTTTTTTATTAAAAATAACCATGAGAAAATCTTAACCTAAGGCATAACCATGGAGAGGGACAGAGCTGGGTATTCAATATCACATAGCAATTTCTATATATTCCCAACTGACAGCTTTTATGAAAAGTACATGTGCCAGGATTGTTAATGACACAGCCTGCCTTCACTGTATTCAGCAAGACCTGTCCCCCTTGTTCTCTCCAATGGCTTAGAAAAACTTGCTGAGCTATTTCTTTTGAAAAACTACGAAGAGTGAAATCTTATTAACATTCACCCAAACAGCTTTCCAATCTTCACGTTATTTTCTAATTATTTTTGCCCATTTAGATTTAATAATGATGGTGAAAGGATATAATGAGTGTCTGAGCCATATTACCTAGAAAAGAGCCTTCTAAATCAACCTTCCTAAACTTCTCCCAGCAGGGAGGGACTTGAAGCATGCTGAGCGGGGCTGAAATGCACAATACTCCTAGCTCACATTGCAACTGCAACCAAAACTGCAAGTTTTCAGGAAAATATTTATTGCATGAAAGAAATATACAATCTCATTATTATCACCAGGGATCAAATTCTGCTTTGTTACATCAGTGTAAATCCAGGACATAACATTGGTTTCAATGGAATTACTCTTAGTTTTACACCTGAGTAACTAAAAGCAGAATTTGGCCTTTGGGGAAAATTAAGATCATTACTACATTCTGTGGCCAATTTAAAAATCTAGATTTCCCCTTCCCTCCTTTCTCTCCCCCCCCACCCCCCCAGTGAGTAACTGGAGATAGACTCTGATAACAGCACTCAGGCGTCCCAATGTGCCCCAGGGCAGAGACAGCAAGCCTGGATTTTTCCAATCTCTGTAAGCCACAATCTGAAAGTGGAAGCTAAATCTTCCTCTATCATGAACCATGAAGGCATATAATCATTCTCCAAAAAAGAATTGATTTAAATAGAGTTGAAAAGTCATTTGAGAAGAATTTTATTAGTTCAGCATGGCTTTAAGAAGTATGGATGAGCTTTTTCAGCATCTAGGTACCAGAGGAGCAGCACTTTTCTTTGAGCAAGGAAACATTTCAATGATGCTTATTATGACAGACAAAAGATTTCTGTACCCCGAAACAACCCCAAATTATTATTGGCAGGAAGAAAACTTAAGTTACAGCCCTGTCTGGCAGGTAAAAAAAAACTTACAAAAAGAAATTGTATATGAACTATTCTATGGCTTCTTGATCAAATGAAAATGTAGATGTATCATCACTTAAATTGGAATGAGAGGGAACCAACAACAAAACTGCAGGCATCTAATAAGTAGATGAATTGAAAGCTAGATAAATTATCAGCCACACCAGGAGACAGCACAAACTATAGAAACGAACACACACCTTTTAGCAGACAAGCTAAGGTTATGGACTAAATTTCCTTCAGTTTCATTATTGTAATTCTGGAATAATTCTACTACCTTCAGTGAGCTGAGGTGTGAGAGAGCACATCTGATACCTTAGCAAAAAGTACAGAACACAAAATGAATTACTTTCCCAGGCCCAGACTCAAGAAGAGCTGAAGACCAGTTCCTCTTTATAGACTGAACTTGGCTGGCTAAGTAATTCATGATGATGGGCTTGATTTTTGCTATTTCTCACAGGCTACATCTAGACTGGCCCCAAATTCTGGAAAAGGGATGCAAAGCAGGTAAGTCAGCATAGGGAAATCCGCGGGGGATTTAAATATCCCCCGTGGACTTAAATAAACATGTCTGCCGCTTTTTTTCCGGCTTGGGGAAAAGCTGGAAAAAAAGCATCTAGACTGGCGCGATCCTCCGGAATAAAGCCCTTTTCCGGAGGATCTCTTATTCCTACTTTCAAGGAATAAGAGATCCTCTGGAAAAGGGCTTTATTCCGGAGGATCGTGCCAGTCTAGACGCTTTTTCTGGCTTTCCCCAAGCCGGAAAAAAAGCGGCGGACATGTTTATTTAAATCCGCGGGGGATATTTAAATCCCCCGCGGATTTCCCTATGCTGACTTACCTGCTTTGCATCCCTTTTCCAGAATTTGGGGCCAGTCTAGACGTAGCCACAATGTTTGACTCTTCCCTCCCTCTCCCCCACACTCATGACTCCTCTGTTAGTAGTGTTTACTCCAGCTTTACAAGAATGCAGATGAGATCAAGAGTAAAATGTCAATGTCTTACAGTATCAAAACATAGGAAAGCATTCATTCCAGAGGAATAAAAGTCTGGTTCCAGGTGATATACACAGTATCCACCTTAACCAAAGAAAGGAAATACTACAGTGAGAGAGATGGGGTATGTATGTCTGTGTGTGGGGGGGCGTCAGGAATGGGAACCATACCTGGACCATTGGAACAGGTTGAACCTGGGTTCTTCAGCTCTAAAAATAGTTTAAATTATTAAATCCATTACAAGGCAGATTATTGTTGTCTTTTGTGGAACAAAGCTCTATACTGTGGTGTGGATTACGAATACACTAAACATAACCATAGCTCACTTGCAATACATTTTTCATTTTAATTGACCTTTTGTTTCTATTTTAGTGTACATTTGAGCATGTATTATATTAAAGATGGTTTGTCCTCAGTAATGATTAAGCAGCAAAGTTGGATTCCAGCATATAAATAGTTGAGCTCTGCTTAATAGCTTCAATTTTTGCCAAACAGGCCTAATTTGAAGCAGTGTAACTAATGAGCCTTGCATCCCTACTAGGGAGAGTGTTGCACCAATACCCCGTGGTTGGCTCAGGTGAAATTTAAGGTAATGAAAGGGAAATTGTGCCTGGTCTAAAAGCAGAGTAACACTGACAACTATGGTCTTTATGCCAAAGAAAGGTTTCATTTACAAATAGGATCTTTTTAGGGTGATTTTAGTGTCTGATGCTCTTGGAATGGAATAGTCACTGCTTTCTTGACCAGCTTTACCTAAAAGCTATTTCAATAGTGGGCGGTAAATAGCAAACACTCCCTAGTTAGAAAAAACATGCAATATAGGAGCCCAGATCATTTCAATGAAAACTTATACTTTCAACACAACACAAAGGGATAGATTAAATAAAAACAAACAAATCTTTACAAATTATTGTATAGTCCACTTAAACAGCTTCAGATCAGGCTATGTCAAGTGTTTATTATAGATCATGTCAAATAGTTGGCATAACTATTTTAAGCAATTTGTTTGCGCCTTTAACAATAGAAGTGTTCAGTGCATCTCTTCTGAGGCTATCTACCAACCTAAGTGAAAACATTTAGAGGAAACACACATTTTTCAAAAAGGATTAGTGATTTTTTTTTGAGGGCCTCAGTTTTTAAAAGCCCTATCTGAGACAACTTAAGGGGGTTTGATTTAGTCCAAGGATGGTCAGATGCTCAGAATTTTCTGAAATCAAGGTCTTTTAAACATCTGAAAAGTATGTCTGAAAAGTAAAATCATCAGTTATTTTAGAAAATCTGGGCTACACCTAGCAGTTCAGCCTTAACACAACCTGCTGCATGCATAGCAGGCATGCAGTAAGAATTATTAAACTCCACACTCATGCATACCTTGGATTGGGCTGATTGTGGAATGATATATGCCATCATATTTGGTAATAAAGGCTATACCTAACTACAAATTGAAATAAAATGTTAAACAAAACAAACCTTCAAAGTACTATACATTTCTATTTAAAAGCAACTCTATCAAGAATCAATTGTGTGGTCCTTACAATGTTGTGTGAATAACTTTGTTCAGAATATTGTCTTTCGTTGCTTGTGTGTGATAACTCACACTAGACATTTGGTATAACTCACATTAAGGGGTGTATAACTGTCTTGGGTAGGTGGCTGGAGGGGCAGAATAACAAACATTGCCAAAGGCGGCATCTGTGCACCTCTGTCTCATTATCCTTCCTCCATGACAGAGTCTTGGGACCTCATTTCTGATACCAAGATGTCATTGGGTGGAGATTTGTATATGCTGACTGACATATCTACGTATCACATTAATAACACTATCTTTACAATAAGTATATAAACTAGCAGATTGATCCAGTATTGCTCAGGTCCTTAACTCAGTTATGGGTTTTCTTTTTTCTTTTTTTTTTAAATGTATATGCTTTATTGAAAATTATATCTTTCAAAAATGTGCTAACTTTTTTATTTCAGATTTCTTTTAAAAAGGGATTCTGTAAGGCTTATTGAGAATCAATCCTATTCCAGGTTCATCCTAGTTTTTTGTTTTTTTTTTGGTTCGCCTTAGTTCAGTACAGGCCTGAAAGTACCTTAAATTTTTTACAGATACTATCTTATTGCCACCCCCCTCCCGGGTGTGTGTGTGTGTGTGTGTGTGTGTGTTGTGATAAACAGTACATATAAGAAATGTGGGGTGGAGTGGAGGGAGGGGTAGAGAGGGAGGCTCAGGGTTGAGGGAGATTGTGGGGCGTGCAGGAGTGAGGATTGGAGGGGCTTGGAGCAAGGGGTTATGTGTGTGGGGTGGGGTACAGGAGTCTGGTTTGGGGGGCAAGGAGGAGCTCAGGGTACAAAGCTGACTGGTTAAATCTAGCATCCATGACATACACAGTCCATTTTACTTATAAAAAGTATTACAAAATGGTGTTCTGCCTTAACCCTACCTGCACAAGTCAAATGTTACATTGCCACATAAGACAGCTGCCCGGAGACTAGCATCATATAGAATCTTTTTACTGTACCATATTACTGACAATAAACCTGACTGATATTATTTGGTTCCTTGAACATATTTCATAATGGACCAGTGGTCAAGTAATTGACTCTGCAAGTTATGAACAGTGTAGCTGCCTATTATTGCCTCTAGTTAGTTGTTTCCTCTTTGCTTTTGTTGTTTTTCCTTAGACTTTTGTGAGCCAAACCTTAAAGTGGCCAGAACATGGTACAATGGCCGGGTCTAGTGAACTTAAGCGCAAAGGCCATTGCACTTAATGGAGAGGTTGGGTTCTCTGTACTCTCTGGATCAGGTCCTATTTGCAGTATTATCAAATCTCCTATTATAGGCACTGGCAGACAGATGCCAGGATTACTGCTTTGTGGAGACGGCAGTGAATCTTGTTTTATTTTCCCCAAGGCACCCTTTGAAGCATGGCTATAAGCTCAGGATGTTGTTTTATAGTACTTAGGAGGAAAATGGTTGGCCGATGGATAGAGTAGATCTTTTCCCCTATAATTTCAATGTATTTTGTCAGTGTTAAACCATATCTCTTAACCCTACATTAAAAGATGTTCAATGTGTTAAGAGAATTCACTAAGGTGAATAAATGATTAAACAACTTTGGTTAGCAGATTATTTTAATCAAAAGCATACTGGCATACTGGCATTTAAAAATATGGCCCTGATGTAACTTTTTGCAAACGTAAAAGCTCTCAGTACATCCAAAATTTCTCTTTAGGCTGCTAGCTTTCATGTAAAATGATGATAGGAACAGAGGTAGCTGAAAACATTCACAAGTGTTATGAATAACTGTTTTAAATACAGTGGATTCAAACACATCAATGCTAGTTTGTAGAGATGGAGCACTTTTCAAAAACTTTCACAGATTCAGTTTCTTAAACCTGATGCAGTTCATTCAAACACTTGTGCAAATTTCATTGGACAAAACAAAGTAATTTCTTTATATGGTCACAATCACTTTAATTGGACATGGATGCCTTTTTATTGCATAATAAACTATGCTTTTTACTGGTCCCCTGTGTAATTGACCACTGAAGCTTGCATTTGCTTCACAGATTCCCCCCCCCCGCATTGTCGTCTCATAGTGAGGGTATCACAAAACTGTATAGTGGGGTGTGGCTGCCTAAGAAGGGTGAAACCAGTATTGATTTGAGTGAGCAAAGTAAAGGGTTATTGGCAATGAATGAATTGTTTGTGTGTGGTATACATGAAGCAGAGCCAGCATGTATTACAAAGATGTGATATATTCTGAGACTGGCTCTAAACCAAGAAGCAATTCTTACCATTTTATATTCCAGTCTTGTGCACCAGTCACTGGCTAAGAGTAATATCTGTTATCTTGAATATTGGATACTGAAACCAAAGCAGAACCAAACTGTTGGGTTCTCCTAGTAGATCAACCATTAAATCTGCAGGGAGAATTCAAGGTTCATCTCATCCTTGATATTCAATTTACTAGAGACAAGGTGAGTGAGGCAGTATTTTATCAGATCAGTTTGTTAGTGAGAGGGAAAAAAGCTCTTAAGAGCTCTTTGTCAGCTCAAAAGCTTGTTTCTCTCTAACTGAAGTAGTTACCCCACCCAACTTGTGTCTTTCCTAGGACCAACATGGCTCCAATGACACTGAACACACTAAAGTTACTGTCAATTTATTCTTAGTGGCTTGGGCAAGACTTGAATCCAGATGTTTTCAAGCTTCAGCCTGGCTTGGAATTAACAGCTCTGCCTACTGTAAGTCTGGCTGCAGGTTGAATCTTACTTCATTGGGTGCAGGGCCAGCTTAAGGGGGGTGCTAGCCAGGAAGCTGTCCAGGGCGCCAACCTATGGGGGGTGCCTGATGGCAGCTGTAAGGTGTGCCGCGCGCCTAGCTATGCAGTGCCCCTTAGAGCTGCCATCAGGCACCCCGCGCCCGATAGCAGCTGCAAGGTGCGCAGAGCTCCCGGGGGGTGGAGCCGTGCATGCACCATGCACCCGGGGGCAGAGCCACGTGTGTGTCGCGCGCCCGGGGCACAGGAATGGCTCAAGCCAGCCCTGATTGGGTGCTCAAAAGTTTCAGAGGATTAGCTGAGTTAGTCTGTATTAGGAAAACCTTAAACAACCAATAGTCTGGTAACACTTTTAAAGATTAACAAAACATGTAGATGGTATCATGAGCTTTTGTGGGCACAGCCCATTTCAGATGAGCAGACTTTGGGTGTGATACTCAAATGAGACTTGCAATTTTAGCATAAATGTTATCTTAAATTATGCTTCCATAGTAGCTAATGGCTTTTTGCATGTTTCAACTCGGACACTCAAAACACCTTGAAATGGCCTGATTTTTTCAAAGGCTCTCAGCATCTTTGGAAATTAGGAGGAGGTTTTAAGGTGGCTCAGTTGGCTATTCCAAAAATGTAAACCCCCTAAATCATTAGTACTTCTCAAAATCCAGGCTTATTAACAAGAAATACTTTACATGGAAAAAACAGACTAGTATAGCTGTAATATAGCCAGGCAGTATTCTCTCATTCACTCTCTACAGTTACTTTTTCTGTAGCTGCACATTAAAAAACAAACTACTCCTTGGTCAGTGAAAAGTGTGACACAACAGTTTGTGGGCAACTCAAAGCTTCCTGTCTAACTCTCTCTAGTACAGCTGTCCCCATTGTACTTTTGATCTATACCCTACTGGTTAATTGTAAGAAGCTCACTTCATAGGTAACTACATTTTCACCACTTATTGATACATTTATTCATACACTCTTAAGAAAAAACATTCATAGACTTCAAGGCCAGATGGGACCATTACAGTCACTTAGTCTGACCTTCTGTATCACACTGACCATAGAACCCCTAAATAATTCCTAGAGCTAATATTTTAGAAACGTATCCAATCTTTAAATATTGCTAGTGATGGCGAATCTACCATAGCCCTTGGTAATTAACCTTTGGAGCAATTTATCATCACTGTAAATTTATGCTGTTTTCCAGTCAGAATTTGTCTAGCTTCATCTTCCATTTACTAGGTCATGCTCTTCCTTTCTCTGCTAGACAGCAGGGTCCCTCATAAAATATTCCTCTTGCAGGTACATACAGGCTGTAATCAAGTCACTGCATAACTTCCTTTGTTACACTGAAGCTGTTTAATCTTTGTTTAGTTTACCTCTATTAGGCATGTTTTCTAATCTTTTAATCACTTATGGCCTTTTTCTGAGCCGTCTCCAATTTGTCAACATCCTTCTAGAATTGTGAACAGCAGAACAGGACACTATTCCTGCAGTAGGGGAAAAGAACATTTCTGCTCCTATCGAAGATTCCCATTTATGTCCTCAAGGATTACAGTCATCCTTTCGGCCACAGCATCACACAAGGAGCTCATGTACAGCTGCTTATCCATCAAGAACCTCTACTGAAGCCCATGAAATTTGCTGAGTTATTTGGACATCTAGATGCAATCACTGAATACCGTCAGGAGCAGTTACTGTGTATGCATGGGGAGCAGGTGGAGGACAGTCATCATGACTGCCCTGTCATGTGTCGTCAGCAGGATTTGTTGTTACAGGTTGGACACTTCTGGTCTGGCAGCCTTGGAACCTGACCAGTCCTGACAGGGTATTTGCTGGACCAGGAAAGGTCCCCTGCTACTGGCACCCAGCCACCCCCCTGTTGTGCTATCCTACTGCTGCAGTCCTGGCTGCTCAGGCTGCCTTGTCCCTGGTGCCAGGTTTTGTCCTGATATTGGGGCTCCCATGGCCCCAGATCCTGCCCCACTAGCTGGGCTGCTGAAGTCCCGGCTGCACTACTGGTGCTCTGGCCCCAGTCCCAACTCCACCAGTCTCCCAGCCACCAGCCTTCTTACCACTGGGGCTCTGAGACAGGACCACAGATGTTGTAGGACCAGAGTCCCAGTTTTGGGACGACCAACCTCTAGTAAAAGGCAAGAGTGCATTTCCCTCATGCTCCTCAGAGCCTCCCTTCATGGTAGGGTCAGACATCTGCCACTGGGAGGAAGGAAAGTCCTGCTCTTCTCTATCCCCTGTAATATGGCAGTACGGCAGTAACTCTCTACACAGTCTCCTGCTTCTAGCTTCTCTCCATCTAGTGCTGTCTCACTGCTGCCTAGTGGTGATGGATGGCATGTGCACATGGTGTAAGCCTTCAGTAATTGGGGTTGGTTAGAAACTAAGACAGTGAGAAGATTTTCAAAGGAAACACAGGCAAATCCCCATGGGAGGAATGCTGGATTATATGAAATGGGTTTCCCCCTTTCTTAGGAAGTGGTGTGGATGCACAGACTCAGAAGCCCTGTCTTCGCTGCCCCCTAATTACAGATGAAGCAATTGTAGGTTAATCAGCCACTAATGCACATCGTGTATCCACACTGATGAAGTAACACCATGTTCTGCCCCTTGTCAACACTGATGCTGTATCTGAGTGTGATCCCAAGAGTCACAGCAACATAACTCACTGTGACTCTGTCCTGGAGTTCACAGGGTGCTATGGGGCAATTAATTTGTCTGCTCTAAGGATTGTGGGAGGAAATGGAGAGACAGCTCAACTATGTGCCGAGGAAGTGAGAGATGCTGGCGTAATGTGCCTCTGGCTACCTGAATGTAATATGGCACTGTTTATAGAATCCGCATACACAACCACAAATACAAAATAGCAATTTTTATCTCAAGTACCATTTTCTTTGCCAATTCTCTTCCCTCACAAACTTCTCTTTCAAGCTGAATAGATGACTTTTCTCAGATAAAGAAATTGTGAGTTGTGGGGTCTTCTTTTTAATGTTCTAGCTCTTCCAAAAAAATTTCAGTAAATAATAGTGGGCAAGGGACTGTAAGTCCTGGGAAACAAAGCAGCAATGGTGATTCTATTAAGCCCTTTTTAGGAGGCTGCAACTTTTCGAGATGTCATGCTTTACAAGATTCTGTAATGAAAGAAGGGCCAATTATTTCAGGTCTCGGGAGGAGACAGTCCGTGTACAGAAAAGAGAACTTTCTGTGCCTCGTGACAAGCTGGTAAGTGATTGAACAGGAATTGCAAATTATAGCACTGACAGAGGAAGGCTTGCCATGCTAAGGAATCTCACAGACCACCTGGAACATTTACTGAGTGAAAATGTTATTCTCTAGGAATGGAGCAGATTGAGATCAGCAATAAAGCAACTTCCGCACTTGTGAGTAGATGTGCCTATAAAAGGAATTACTTAACATGCAAGTGTGTTTGGATGGTACTGTTACATTTTGCCTGAGGTAACTGTGGCCAAAATGTGTTTTCTCATTAATGCTTTTCCATTACAAAAACGCTACTGCATTCAGCTGATGCAGACACAGTCCGCCTGACATTTGAGATTTAAATGTTCAGCTACCTTCACCACTGTTGGGACCACCACACACGTACCTAGGAACCCTGCAGCCTGCCCAGGTGGCTTTTTTTTTTTAAGAGAGCCTGGGGCTCCAGGCTGCCACTGCTACTGAGGAAGTTTTAGTGGCAGTGGTAACTGGGAGCCCAGGCCCTTTAAAATCACCAGGGCCCCTGGGCAATTGCCCCCTTTGCCCCTTTCTCTCCACCCACCAGCAGGCCTGAGCATGGCTGTCTGTGTGCGGGAACAAGGGAGGGGTGGGACATCCAAACACAGTGGTGCTGACCCCACCTTCAGCTGTCTCATGTCTTCACAGATCAGGCCTGCCAACAGGGAAGAGGGCAGCTGCCTTGTGGCTCGGCGATTCAAAAGGGCTGAGATTCCCAGCTGCTACCATTGCTGCTATATCAGTGGTGGCAGCCGCAGAAGTCCCTAGAGCTAAATTGCCACTGGAGCTCCAGGCAGTATGCACCAGGCAGCACTAAGGGCTGGCTGTGGAGGGCACAACGTGGTCCAGGCAGCTGTGAAGACTCTGCCTGAGGTTCCATCCCTTCCAGGAGCACAGAGTACCCCCTGCTTCCCTAAACTGCCCAGGGTCTCAACAAGTCTGCCACCCCCTGTCACAGACACATGAGTTCTGAACATGTGCTCTTTTGGCTCTACAGATGAGTTCATGCTGTAGCAGAGCTCAGTGATGAATGCATTGCTCAAACATGGGGCAGTTCATTGTAAAATGTGAAGAGGAACATGAGACTGGCTGGCCTTCTGGTTCCTCACCTTGAGCCTCTTCATCCTCTAATGCTTTCTGGTCTACTTGATTCCCCTGGATCCCAGTAGTTGCTGAGATTCTCTTCAAAGAGTACTCTCCAACTGTACAGGAGTTAGTCATTGGGTCTGTGCCTACGCCAAAAAGCTGTGCCAAAACTCTGGGCTGATCCTCCAGCCAAGTGGCTGCATCCTGATCCATGGGCAGCTTAATGGGCAGTGTTCTGTTGCATGGAGCACTAGAGATGAGGAAAGCTCGAAATACTGCAGCAGGGTGGAACTGAGCTTGTTGAGCAGAGCATATAGAAGTAGCTGGATCTGAGGATAGGTGTCTGGGAAGCTACTATGCAGGAATGGGAGCCCAAGGGGCTTAGAGACATGATGGTCCAACATTCTGATGGACAGCCATCCCTGCACAGTTCACTGTAGGTATCTTGGGTTAGCAATATGCAGGACAAGCTAATTGGAGTTGCATTATAGCATGGGGCCACCACTGCATGCCAGTCAATACAGGCGATCTAAGCGGTTTCCTAGGGCACCAAGAAAATGGCTGAGGGCTTTGGAGATGGAGGCGCCAATCGTGCGTTTCGCCTAGGGCGCCAGTTGCTGGCAGCTCATCTAGGGCCGCTCTTGGTGGCATGAATAGAGGGATGTGTCCTCCTTACCGCACTCCATACTTACACAATGTACTTGAGCCAGAGTTAAAGTTACAGTGAAAACAATGTCTAAATGGAGTAGAGACCAGAACAAAGGAAAGAAAAATAAGAAACTCTGAAAGTGAAAGGGAATGACAATGGAGGAGGGGCAGAATCTGCTGTGAGTTGTCACAGGATACTGGGGGTAAAGAGAGGGGTGTACAATACTATGGGGAACCAGTGGAGTAGGGGATGCAGGACAGAGATGAAGTCTCCAGGAGCAATCTGAGGGCAAGTGGTACTGTGCAGGAGAGAAAGTGAAGTGGTGACTGACGAGATCAACCACACAAATCTAAAGAGACCCCACATCAGATGAGAAAAGGAAGCAGATACATGGATGGGGAGAAGAAGGTATTTAAAGGTGGAATAATGGAAATAAATGGGTAGAAATGACAGTGGAAAAACGGAGGGAAGAAAGCCCACAGCAAAGAGAATGCTCAGCAAAGGTGCAACAATATAAAGAGTAAGATTTTTATATTTTTACAGTAGAATATATTACAGATTATGTACTGGAAATGTGATGCTATGGGAAGGGAAGTTTGGTGAAGAGGGGGACCCTCCTGACCCCGTGCAGAGGAGAAGTGTAATATGTAGGGCTTTTAGATTAGGTGTCTGACTCCTTGACTGAAATTGCTTCACAGCTGCAGTCTGCGCATGAGCCTGAGTCAGTAGCTAATGAGAATCTTCTATCTGCCAAGGTCAAAGCTGTCTTTCCTAGCTGAAAAATATAGCCAGACTATAACCCTTCTCATATCTCGGCAACAATGGCTTTGTGCCTGTGTTACAGAGCAGTACTGGATTATTGAAATGGCTTTCATAATGGGCTATCCATTGCTGATAGGGATGGCAGCAGCAACAAGATCAACTGTTGTCAGATGAGTTTTCTTACTCACTGCTTTCCTCCCTCCTCTGAGAAGTGGATACAGTTTCAGGTCACAGCTTTGACATTTAAATCTGTAAATGGGCTGAGTCAGAAGTACCTTGCTGTGTTTCTGGCAGCCTCTGGATCAGCACAGACTTCCACTGTCAGAAGATAAGGTTTTTGATCTCAAAAGCTTGCATGATTCACATCACTGCATCTGGAATACTCTGAGAGGCTCTCAGTCTCTTTCTAAGGGGCCTCCCAGGTGCTTTTGAAATGGCCCTGTAAGATGTTCCCGAAAGGTGGTTTACCATTTTGTTTTTAACTTTAATGTGTATGTATTTTTGATAGGGTTTGATTTGCCAAACTTTCTAAACTAAGAAATAAATATATATAATTTTACTATCATCATTATGTTGCCTCATGGAAGGCTGACTAACTGCTGAATATCTGAGGTAGGACAGGGAAAACGTTTTCTGATTTGCAGCACTTACAAAAGCTATAGAATCCATACATTAGGGAAATCTAGTGCATCTTCTGTATGGATGTTACCTTAATGAAGGCACTTAAAAACCCTCCTGATGCATGGTGTTCCACCGTGGAGGGCTATGACAGGTGGGAGCAGTGCATGCCTGTTCTATTACTCAGTGTAGAATGTTTTACTGTTTTCTAAAGGTTACACTGCTTAATAGATTAATTGTTTACTGCTAATAGATTAGATTCAGCAGCGCCTGAGGTTTCAGTAGGTGGGACATGTTGACTTTAACCTCTAGGTTTTCCTATTTAAACATTGTTCCTTTATAGTCTGTTAAGCTTCTGGGATTTTAAATTAACAGTTGGGGATTGTATGCCCCCTATATTTGTGCAATATTTCCAATGGATATTGGAAGGAGTGGCCACGCTGGAGTAGATCTGCATTCTTCAATTTATAACTGATTATGCATTCTCTTCCACTGCTGCTTTTTGCACTGATTTTTTTTAAAATCACTCCTGACCACTCCTGAGCTCAGACATGACACCAACAGGTCTAGTTATCGACCTCCACGGCACTCCCTGAAGTAAAGAGATCCATCATCTTTGTTTAAAAAGGTATATGGCAAATGTAGGAGTTGAATCCCACAACAAGTGATGGGTTGGGCCGTGTCCACTCCACTATTATCGTATTTGAATTAACGTGTGTTCCCATGCAAATTCCTTCATTTTCTTTTTTTAAACTTAAGACCTGGACAGTCTTACTCCTCCTTTAAACAAAACAGAGCATATAATTGCAGCCCTCTGCCTCCATGTACAAATTTTCTATACCCTGCCCTGGTTTTGGAGTCTGTCACACTTTGTCTCTTAGCACATAGACATTCTAAAAACAATCAAACCTAGCATAACAGACAGAATCATTGTAGATTTCTTCTGACCTGCTTTATTGCCAAAAAGCTAGCCTGTCAATGATGACTGTGCTAACTCAATGCAAAGGTTAAAATATATCCCAGAGAAGCACTTTAGATGAGACGTAAATCATACTGAGGTGAAATGACTCATAAAGGAATGGAAAAAAGTAGCAAGGGAAAAGCTGGTACATTATCTCTGGCATAAACATAAGGGCTACGTCTACACTGGCCCCTAAAAACGGAAAAGCGATGCAAATCAGGTAAGTCAGAATAGGGAAATCCGCGGGGGATTTAAATATCCCCCCGCGGATTTAAATAAACATGTCCGCCGCTTTTTTTCCGGCTTGGGGAAAAGCCGGAAAAAAGCGTCTAGACTGGCCCGATCCTCCGGAATAAAGCCCTGAAGGTAGGCATAAGAGATCCTCCGGAAAAGGGCTTTATTCCGGAGGATCGGGCCTGTCTAGACGCTTTTTTCCGGCTTTTCCCCAAGCCGGAAAAAAAGCGGCGGACATGTTTATTTAAATCCGTGGGGGGTAATTTAAATCCCCCGCGGATTTCCCTATGCTGACTTACCTGATTTGCATCGCTTTTCCATTTTTAGGGACCAGTGTAGACGTAGCCAAGGGTTATATTGTAACCTGGTAAGAGATGAATGGTAGCTTCTAGAAAATTTAACCCTGAGATTCACATCTGTTAGCCACAAAGCAGCGTGTCCTTCGATGATGATTCTTAATGGGGGGATGGAGGGGGGAGAGAAGGGGTTGAGGAAGAAAAATTGACTGGGACTTAGATACAAAGGGGATCCTGAGGGCCCTATAACTTGATACAGCAATTGTGTAAATGATAAAATGACATTGACTAGAGACACTTATTGCTATCTGAGTTTAACTTAATGTCTGCAACTCTATAAATGAGCACGTTGAGTATACTATTACTTTCTTAAGATGTATAATGAGAGAGGTTCTGCATTGGAGAAAGCTTTGATTTAAGAGGGTTCCTGCCTAGAACTCGCCCCCCCCCCTTTTTTTGGATATCTGAAACAAGCCTTTTAATATTCAGTCCTACTTTGTTTAGAAGGGTGAGAGCAACAGAGCTGAAAAATATGTACTTGAAAATCAGAGATAGTAAATTTAATAATCCCCACTAAAAGCTAATAACAAATACCATATTGTAGATATGCAAGACACTGGTATAGGGATTTAAAAGGTTCTGGAAAAGTACAAAAAATCCCTTTTTATAGTGTCTTCATATTCATCTTTTTCATTCTCATGCAGTCTTGGAAACCATTCTTTCTAGATGAAGACAGTTCATCCAGGTTTTCTTTATGCTCCGCACTGTGCCTATGCATTTGACTTCATCCAAATCTTTGCCCTCCCCCCTTCTTCTAGGGAAAAATATAACCATTCAAATGAAACAAGTTGTCCTGCCTGCCCTTAAGAATTGATCTCCCTTTTAAAACACGTCTATTTAAGGCTTTCAAATACTTATATAAATGTGTATTTAATTCTGCTTTTCAGTCAATCAGAAACGTAAGTGCTGGAAATAGCCTATTCACCTGAGATGTGCTACCCAGTATTGCAGATGTAAGAGATTAAGCTACTAAGCTCCAATCTTTTAAATATTTACTTTTGAACCTTACATATTAGGAAGCAAGGTTTTAAAATGCCAGTTCCCACTATGTGGTTAGCATTACAGTCCATATGTAATGAATAGTCATGTATGAGAACTGTTGGACACTAATCCCCACTCCGCCCTTGATGAACTTTTTACATAGTCATTAATTTTTTTATATTAAGCTATTAAAATATATAAAAAATCAAATTGTTTCCTGTCATCTAAAATATCAATGTAAATGAACAGTGCAAAAATGGGAATAGAGATGTGGGTATATTCTCATCCCACTTACTTTCTGATTTACATTTATTAACCTTTTTGCTCAAATATCTTAACTGAAATTACTTCCCCCCCTTTATTTCATTATTAAAAATGTATATTAAGTCTGGCTGAACAAAACTTCCCACTACAATAGAAATGCCTCATAATTTCATTTTAGGGAAAAATGCATTGGACTTAAAGAAATTATAAATACTCTGCAAACAATAGAGTGCTCCAGGTTTTAAATGTAGGATAGAGGTTAAACAGTCATTGCTCCTACAAAGTTTTTGTATATTTGCTCAGAGCCCATGTTCAGATCAATGCTACATTAACTCACAAATTTTAATAAGACAAGTATTGTACTTAGTTTAAAATAAACTTAACAGTGGCTGTGGGGTGGAGAACATGGTATTGTCTATTCCAATTTATGTAAAATCCCATCTTCTCTTAATACTGTACATTTGGAAGGAAGACCGGCTAGAGATGCAAGTAGTTTTATGCTTTTTTTTTTTTTTTTTTTTTTTTTTTAAAGTCTAAATAGCCAGTGGTGGGGGGGTGGGTTTTTTTTTTATGTAAGTAAGTGGTTGTTAATATAAGAGGCAAGGCAATTATTGGGGCTGGCTAGAAACCAAGAATTCAGTTTGAAAAACTAAGGTTTCAACACTTGGGTTTTATTCCAATGGAGAACAAACACTAGGTATTTGAAAAAGAAGAGTTGTAACATGAAACAGTGAATGCTAAATTCCAATAAGGGACTTAAATTGCATCTTCCATAGCCTAACTTAGGTCCCTTGCTAGTGGCTATTCTGGGGAGGGGGTTTCTTTCTTTGGGTTTAGACCAGAAATTCATTTTCATTTTAACAGATGTTCCAGTGATAAAGCATTTTCTATGGAAAAATCATTGTGATTAAAAATTTGACCAGCTCTAATGAGAATGCAAATCCAAAATGGCATTGTGCATTGCTTATCAGTGGTCCCCAACGCGGTGCCCACGGGCGCTATGGCGCTGACCGGGGCATTTGTATGCCCTCCAAATACAATAGAATAATCCTCTCACCTATATCTCAGATATCAAAGTATTTGAAGGCTTCAATATCTGAGATATAGGTGAGAGGATTATTCTAGGAGGGGTGGGTGAGATTCTGTGGCCTGCACTGTGCAGGGGGTCAGACTAGATGATCATAATGGTCCCTTCTGACCTTAGAGTCTGAGTCAAATCATCTGGGCACCCCCCTCCACCCTCCCCTCACATGGCTCATGGGTGGTCCCTGTCCCAGGCGCATGACACATACGCGGTGTCTGCCCTGGGCGTAGGGCACGTGGGCAGCCCCTACCTCAGGCGCGTGGCACATATGCGGTGCCGGCGCGTGGGTGGCCCCTACCTCAGGTGTGCAGCACATGTGCAGTGCCGGCCCTGGGCGCGTGGCACGTGGGGGGCCCTGGGCGCGTGGCACGTGGGGGGCCCCACCCCCGGGTGCGTGGCGCATGTGTGGCCCTGTCACAGAAGCCTGGTGCGGTCGTGGCCCTGCCCCAGAGCGCCCGACAGCCCCAAAAGGTTGGGGACCACTGGCTTAGCTGCTTTTTCCCCTTGGGTTCATGAAAAATGCACTATGCTATTTTACTTTCATTATTTGAGATCATGGAAAGAGAAACTTATCAAATAACAATCCAGCCATCATTTATAGGTTGCCGCTCTAAAATTCAGGGTTCTCTGCTCTGGCAATGTCTGTGGTCTGGTATCACCACAGATGTTCCAGGATCAGTGTGTCCTGGAGCATTGCAGGAGGGTGGGTACCTGGGAGCCAGTTCGTGGCTGTTGGGTTGTGGGGGGAGGGGCTAGGAGCTAGTGTGTAGCTCAGCTGGGCTGTGGATAGGCAGGGTACCAGGAGCAGCATGTGGCTCAGCTGGGCTGTGGGGGAGCCAGGAAACCAGGTGTAGGACAGGGGGCCTGAAATGACCTCCCCTGGTTCAGAAAAATCCCTCATCCTGGACCAGGGAGGTCCAACGTGTATTACACAATTTTGAACTCTGTATATTAAACAGTGGTACCATATGGCCCTTAAAGCAGTTAATAATCCAGTGCTGGTGGGGTTCTTTTAGGCTTGCTTGTTTTAACTTGGTGTATAATGTTTAGTTATGGACATGCAGGCCAGAACATCTCAGAACAGGCATGTGCAGCTACACACACACTTATGTGTAAGTGCACATACTAGTTGAGTATTTGCAC
Organism: Pelodiscus sinensis; assembly: GCF_052426305.1. Lineage (NCBI taxonomy): Eukaryota > Metazoa > Chordata > Testudines > Trionychidae > Pelodiscus > Pelodiscus sinensis. Next base: position 40,308,211 of record NC_143058.1, on the reverse strand, counting down.
ACACCCTATGGGCAGGTTTCTGCTTGTGAGGCTTGTAAAACTATGGACCCAGTAGTCATACCACCACACCTGACTCCAGTCTATTGGGAGCTAATATAGTCTGATGTGTGCCTGAGATGTAAAGTCCCCCTTCTGCCATGTAGCAGCAGCAGCCAGGGCTGGGTTCTATATCTAGGGGTTCCTCTCCATCCATCCATCACAGAACTGGCTCGAGTCCCCATCCAGTAACCTGGAAAATTTACATCATATCCCTGAGTGCCTCTTGGAGGCAAGTCTTCCTCACTCGCAAGCACAGAGTCTGAGTGTGGAAAAAACTCTTATTAAAAGGGGAGAGAAAAGCAAAGTGGCATTGATTTGGGAAAACACCAAAAACTGAGTTCATAGCCAAATGAATATCATAGATTGAGAGCTTGAGGAAAAGGACCTTGCCCAACCTACTTAAGTCCAGAAATGTAAATGCCCCCCTTCACATGCCCAACCCTTCTCTGCATCCCACTAGGGCATTCCAGAGATGATCTGCAAAGTTTACCTCCAATCCTAAGTACAGGCAAGGGGAGGGTAGGAGGCATCTCACCCACTCCACTGGTCACTTGCCAGCCGCCTGCTCACTGGTACCTTCTCATGCCTCTCTATTGCCACCCTGCTGGCCGCTCATTGCATTTTCCACTGATTAGTAGCAGATTTGGCTCTGAACCTGACCTAGCCCAAAGCACAGTCCAGCCACAAGAAATTCCAGCACCCACTGGAGTAAACTTACATATAAAAGAGACTCATTATGGAGCCTTTCTTTATTCTATCATTGAAACAGCGGGGAGAAACAGGTTGAACCAGTCTTATAGCTCACATCTGGAGAACATGCAGCCTGCTGACTCACCTCCCTCCCCAGCTTAATCTACAGGGCTCTGAAAGTTGAGCCACTGTCCATCCAAGTGTATTTATAGTGACAGGAGCTCTCCTTTAAATTGAGTTAAATGCAGTCTTTCTGCATCCCCCTAATAACTGCACGCATTGGTGGTCATATCTTACAATTCGTGCATTTAGTGTTAGTGCAGTTTGCGACCCCACAACAGCCAGATTGGTTACCTGGGCAAAACAGCTTCTAACGGTTGAATATCTGGCAGGTTTAACTGTATTTACATAACCAGACCCAGGATTTTCTTCCCATTCTAGCTGGCTATAATGGAAGCATTGATTCAGACCTTGCTCACACTTGTTTTGTAGGGTTTTTTCCCCTTCCAGCCATTGCTGTGGGATCTTCTACAGTCCTTCCACTTCTGGGTGTATACCACCTGCAGGGTAACATTACCTTCTTAAAGCTGAAAACAATGGCTTCCTAGTTTAATGTGTTATTAATGGGTGACTTTACAATATGGGGCTGTATATTTGCTAATTATAGCCTATATGCATAGGTTATTTTAGTCCACTCTAATAATTCTCCTAAAATGAAGCCAGGAAAGCACAAATTTCTGTGACTGTTGCTATGTTCCACCATAATTAAGATGCAGTGATGTTAAGTGCAGTGCAGGGCTTCTTGCCATTCTTCATTGCTTGAGAGTTCCTTTGATACTCTGGCAGCATTCTCAAGCAATGAAGATCAAGGTCAGTGAGATGAAAATTAAAATATCCACGTTACTATGCCTGTTGTCTTTAAAGGGAGTTAAGTGACAGAGCCATTTGCTTCACTATTTTTTTCAGGTGACAGTAATTAAACTTGGATATGTGAATGCAGCTTTCTGAAATGATTTTAAAATGCTAGGCTAGACTAATCCCTAGCATAACACTGATTTATAAACTCATTAATTTTTGTTCTTATTTGGGAAGGGTCTTATTCTGCACTGCATAAAATATGCAGAACACATGTTTTGTAATTTAGCAAATGCACATTCAGGGTTGGTTTGCTAATATAGATGGGAAAACAATAGCCCATTTTGCTCTTGAAAGGACTTCTGACAAGATAATCTAGACACTGTATTGCTTCTTATGCAAAGAAATATCAACTTTCATACTCTTTGTGTAGGCGAAACTCCCTTTGGCATCAATGGGAATCTTGCACATGCAGGTAATATGAGATTGAATTAGACAGACACCAAGATGTCCGCTAGATAGAATTGTCATAAAAATGCAGCACTTCTTGTAAATGTGTCTGAGTCAACATTTCCCTTTTCACATCAGCGGCATTGCCTAGTTTGCCTTTTGTTCTAAAAATATATACATCCCTACTGAAAGAATAAAAATAACAGAAGCTACAAATCAATAGAAATGTATGTTTGTATCAGAAGACACTTTTCCCTGAAAAATCTGCAATAAAATAGAAGTATCCTGAAATATAGTTATCATGATATCTGAATTGTCAGATTAAAGAATATGCACTAAGTCTATTATCTATCTATGCTATCCATAGCAATGTAATGAATTTACGTTCATTTACTTGGTGTAAAGAATCAAGTGTATTAGCTAAATGCTATGTACCTAAAATGAATAAATTAACTTTTACTGGATTATAAGTTTTTCAGAACAATTGGGCCAGGAATGACTCTGCAAATAAGTATGTAAATATCTAATGAAGAATGTGAATAAGTCACCTAAACTTTATTTAAAGAGGGAATTTTTTTTTTCCAGGAGTAAAAATTCTAGGTAAATTGATCTGTTTTCTCATTTGTTAAGCCCTTGCTCATTGGGTCAGTGAAGTTGAGCAACTAACATTACATTCCTGCCAAAGGATCAAATAGAGCTACATTACAAGCTAAAGGTCAAGCAGATCATTTAAAGTTGCTACCAGCTAATAATCTGAGCCTGGATATGAGGTAAGTAATGGAGAACATGAGCCCAACTGTTCTAACGTCCTACTCTCAGATGCCCTTACTATGTCTGAACAGAATGCCAACATGTCATTGCAAATTTTAAAGCTTCAGAGGATGGCTGAGTTACTCTGTAACTAGAAAAACTTTAAAAAACAATGAATAGATTTGCAGCACGTTAGAGACTAACAAAACATGTAGATAGTAAAAAGTGGGTTGTGCCCACGAATGCTCATGATACCATCAACATGTTTTATTAGTCTTTAAGATACTGCAAGACTTCATTGTTTAAGTTTTTATTGCAAATTTTAGTTAGTTGTGAAACAAGCTATTTTGAGAGCTATGAAGATCATTTAAAAAAGTTACTACCCTTGAACAGAACATTAATAATAGAGTATATTTTCCACAAAGAGAAACTTGAAATTCAAGCACCTTGAAAAGAAGGACATTGTAATAAAAGTGAAATTGTCCTTCTCAAAGCAGAATATCTATTCACACAACATACATGCAAATCAGTCTTTAGAACACTCTAACTTTATGAAGTGCTATTGTAAACTTTACACCGTCTTGAAGTACAAGCTACAGTATACTTGATATAGAAATGACTCTATTAAGGACAGTTGTATAAATGAGAAATCTGCATATAGACTGCCAAATATGTTTGTACTTTAGTGCTTTTTAAACGTGATTTTATTTAAAAAAAAATCTCTAAATACATTTTGCATGCAGTTGGCCTGGATGATCAGTAGGTATTTCCCACCTCTATTCTTTTAACAGGATTGTGCCATATTACAAATTTCATTGCTTAAGGGTGATACTGTGGTATGATGATTTGGACAGGATTGTGCACAAGGTGGTGTGCCTCAGAATGACCCTGTGTCTGGTAGATCGCTGATCATTCTTTTGGATGGCAGAGCTTGCTCATCTCTTGGTGGTTAACCAAGCTGGGGAGAAGGGGCAGGACCATGTTGCAACTTGCTAACAACTCCAGAGGAGTTGTTAGGATTCAAGGAGCAGTCTCTATATTAAACAGACCAATGTTCTCAGTAGGCTGTGCAATTGTGTAACTGCTCAGGAGAGATTCAGATGTCACCCAGCTGATTACCAGGGTGTCCACAGCTAGGTTTTTGTTTTTACTGGTGGTGCACATCCCTCTGTGCACCAAGTATTCCACACATAGATGGGAAAAATTAGAGGGAACACTGAAAGAGATAACTATCGAAATGCGTCCAAGTGGGGAAGACTTAGTCATCTCCATATTCCTAGGACTGTAACTAGCCATGATATGGGGGAGGGAAAGGTAGGGGGTGTGTGGAGGGAGGAGGGAAGGGGGGAGTGCTGAATAAGTGCATTGCAGATGGTGAGAACGCTATTGCCGTTTGTATCTTACTATCTATTCAGTATCATTATTTTTGAGCCATATGCCATTTATAAACAATACGTAAGGATGAAACAGTGATCCAAACCCCCACGTGATGTGTTTGTGCATTTACTCACGATGTAGTGCAGGCACGGTATAGGGTGGGTTTCCAGGGAGTTCTGTTCTAGGACTAAGCATATTAAATCCTTTTAGGAGAGGGTGCAAAACAGACTGGAAGACTATACTCAAAGTAATTATCAGTGTGGTCTCTAACAAACCGGGGCTATTTAACAATTGGTTTGCAAGTACATGGCAGATAATGGGGTTATAAGGAACACTCGGTATGGATCCAACAAGGACAAACCAACTTACTGTCCTCCTTTGACAGGGTCACTGACCTACTGGATGGAGTGGGGGGAGGAAGTAGTAGATCTGATGTACCTTAATTTAGTAAGGCTCTTGACAATCCTGCATGACACTCACATAAGCAAACCAGGGACATGTTCTCTAGATGAAATTACTATAAGGTGAGTGCATAACTGGTTGGAAGACTACTCAAGGAGTAGCTATCAACAGTTTGCTGTCCTGGGTCCAGTACTAGTTGATTTTTTTCATCAATGACTTGGATAATGGAGTGAAAAGTAACCTAAAATTTGCAGATGACACACAGCTGGAAGGGGTTGCAGTATGTTGGAGGACAGATTTAAAATTCAAAATAATTGGTCTGAAATCACAGGGTATGTCTACACTACAATGTTAGTTCGAAACAGCTGGCTAAGTAGCTATACTGCTGAGAGTGATTTGGGGGTTATAGTGGAACACAAACTGAATGAGTCATAAGTATGATAATTCTTGCAGAAAAGGCTAGTATGATTTTTGGGGTGTTTCAGTAGGAGTGCTCTCTGTAAGACACAACTGGTAACTGTTCCTTCTGCTTGGAACCAGTGAGGCCTCAGCTGGAGCAGTGTGTTCAGTTCCAGAAAGGTGTCATCAGGTATGGTAAAGGGGATCATGAAGAACTATCCTGAGTAGGTCTCTTTACTGAAAGCAGGAAAAAAATGATGGGCTTAAGCTTAAAACTATTAAGAAATCCTTTGCTTCTGTTCGTATACCTAAGCACTGGAAGGGTATGTCTACACTACCCTCCTAATTCGAACTAGGAGGGTAATGTAGGCATACTGCACTTGCAAATGAAGCCCGGGATTTGAATTTCCCAGGCTTCATTTGCATAAACTGGGCGCCGCCATTTTTAAATCCCGGCTTGTTCGAACCCCGTGTCGTGCGGCTACACGTGGCACGGAGTAGCTAGTTAGGATTAGGCTTCCTAATCCGAACTAGCTGTACTCCTCGTGGAATGAGGAGTACAGCTAGTTCGGATTAGGAAGCCTAATCTGAACTAGCTATACGCAGCACGGGGTTCGAACTAGCCGGGATTTAAAAATGGCGGCGCCCATTTTATGCAAATGAAGCCCGGGAAATTCAAATCCCGGGCTTCATTTGCAAGTGCGGTATGACTACATTACCCTCCTAGTTCGAACTAGCGGGGTAGTGTAGACATACCCGAATTGGTTTGCAAGGGAGGCTATGGAATCTGGCTCATTGGAGGGGTTTGAGAAAAGGTTAGACACATGCCTGCCAGGGATGGTCTAGATCAGCGTTTCTCAAACTATGGTACCAGTCCATGGGGGGGGGGCAATAATGGGCCTCAGCGTGGCTGCTGGGGTGTTCCCCATGCCCTGGGCCAGGCTGGGCTGCGGGTGCAGCTGGATGTTCCGGGCTCCCAGCAGAGGCGTAGCGAGGGAGGGAGGCACCATGCTAGGGGGGGCGCCAGGCTGGGCTGGGGGGGAAGGTTCAGGGTGCTGGACTCACCTGGGCTGCAGGAGGAGGGAGGTGCTGGGAACCTGATGCTGGCCTCAAGGAGAGGGAGGGAGGGAGGGACAGGGAATCAGTGCTGGGCTCAGCATGTCTGCACAGTTTGGAGCAGGTGGAGGAAAATGGAACTCAGCTGGGCTGAAAGAGTGAAGAGGTGTAGGGTGCTGTGCTGTGGGAGTGGGGAGGTGTGGGATGCTGGGCTGGGAACAGAAGGGCAGCAGCTCAGCTGAGCTGTGAGGGGCTGCATGGAACTGGTGCTGCACTCCCTTGGATTGTGGGGGATGGTTTTGGGGGAGGTGCAGGGAACCAGCACGGGTGGGCAGCTCAATTGGGTTGCAGGGGAGGGAGGGGCAAAGAAGCCTAGAAATAAGTGCTGTGTAGACGCTCCCTATATCAAAATAAGATACGCAATTGACGTAGCTCAATTTGTGTAGCTTATTTTGAGTTAAGCCTATTTTGAGTTAAGCCCTGCAGTGTAGACACACTGCTGGAAAATGAATTGGAGAGGCCCTTGGTGGTTATCTTCAATGCTACTCCTTATCACATGTAGCAGTGTGTACAATACTGACTGTTGCCCTTCAATATTCATGAACAAGAATAATTTAATATGAAGAATGTCTTCTCATCAATAAATTAAATGTTAAATTAGAAAAATACTACATCAAAGATTGAAATGTGCACTTTCAAATTAGGATGTACTAAAATGAGCATTGCCCATGAAACCTGAATTCACACCATTTCTATGCATTATGATAGTCTTTAATTATAGGAATAACTGACTATTTGTGAAAACTTTGCTATTGGTACCCTGCCAAGCGTCACACAGGAACCCTGGGCTAGCTTCTGTGATAGAATCCAAATCTCCAGAGCAACATTCACCTGCCTTAATCAGACGACCATTCTTTCTCTTCCTCAGTCCATGGCCTTCACTTTTATTGCAGAAGAGGGAAGATTTTTAACAAGGTAGAGGTCCTATAGATAGGCCCTTCACAATACAGCCACAAGTTTTTTTTGTGTGTGAGTTTTCTTAGAAAATTTTAGATGTGCTATTTAAATGTCAATCTAGCCTTTGGGGCCCCTACTTAACGCTAATCTGGGATTCCACTGTTTTTCCTCATACCTAGTACCAAGCTTTGTCTTGTCCAACTTAATTCCTTGTGATGTCTCCCACACTCTCTGATGCTTTAGCCCTTCATGGGAGCTGTCTGGTTCCTCTTCTGACTATTTATAAAGGCCTAGGTGACTGTTATTGCCTGATCCTTTTAGTTCCACCCTGTCAGGCAGTAATTGGGGTAGTTACTCAAGTGAACTAAATGTGACTAGCCAGTGCTTTAAAGTCTTTCCCACCAATGATAGGAGGTTTCACCTTCTCATGCAGCTATAATACCTTATTTTCTTTTAGTGAGTTCTAGAGCAAACAAATAGCAGCAGCTGCACCTCAGCTCTTCACCTCATACAGAGCATTAACAGCTTGAAGTAAAAATACTTTTACCTAGGAAAAGTGTGTAATTGAGGGGTCAAGAGGCAGTTATGGATACCTGCTTGGATTATGAGACACGAGGTTTTGTGGTGAATAAATACAAAATCTGATCCTCCACTACTGGAAACCCACACATCAAAAACAATAATTTTGAAGACAAGGTTGCAGGCACTCATAAATGTGAGTATCAACTTCCAAGAACAATAGCCTGAAACGGCAACAATAAAACTAGCCACCTCTCTGTAAGCATTAAAATAAGAGTTAATGTTGCCCTTCTCACATGAAGCATCCACACCATCTCAGCTCTGCCCTATAGAGACAACTACCTTACAATAGTCTCCTCTTTGAATGTACAGGAGCAAAATATGCACCACAGCTCATTGCTTTTATCATTGGGACCCAAAGAAATTCATGGTCCATCTTGGTCATGTTCATATTCACAGTCTTCTAAAAACTGCAAATTCCATTATTTCTGATATTGAAATGTGAAAGGGGCCTGATCCAAAATAGGGTGTGAAGAGGTGGTTTCAAGGTTATTGTAAAGCAATTCTAGTAGTGTCACCCTTATTTCTGCGGTGCTACCTCTGAGCTGGGTGGCTGGAGAGTAGCGGCTGGTGGCTGGCCCACCTAGCTCTGAAGGCAGCACAGAAATAAGTGGCAATACTGTGACCTCACTGCTCCCAGGAGCTAGCGCCCTACACTGGTGGCACCTCTGGTGCAGCTGTAATGTTCCCAGCCCTGCCCAAAGGCCGATTCCCATCCCCCCCCATACAGCTGTCTGCATCTTCTGTTCCAAGGATGTGCCAGTCAGCCTGGTGCCCTTCCCATTAGGCAAGGCTGAGGGCTATACAGTTGTGCCAGAGGAATGGCTTCACCTTCTGCTCCTTCTGCCTGTGTGGCTCCCAGGAGAGCCCGCTGTTCTGCAGATACTGATGTATAGCCGCAGATATCTGCACAGATACAAACGTGAATCCCTAGATGCACAGCTCTAACTAAAGACCAGAGCTGGAATCACTTGACAGACTCCTGACTTAGTTTTGGAGTGATTCTGTATTTTGTGGGCCAGTTCACCACAAACTGCTTAGACACAAGCTTTACATTCACCTCACCTGTGGCCAACATCCAACAACCTTTTCATTTGCAGCATGGCAGCCATGATGGGCCTACTGAGGGGGTGGATGAACTCAGAATATTTGATAATATGAATAACCTTTAGAGACCATGCTGACCCACATAAAGTAATTCTAGCTTTGCATGCAGTGTTGGGGGATCTGTGTTGATCCCAGGATATATGGGAGACAGTCATATCTTAAACAAGCTTCTGTTGGAGACAGAGGAGCTTTCAAGCCATATGGAGCTCTTGCACTGAGCATCTGGGCAAAGTGCAAGTTGGAACAGACTGTTTAGCATAAGTAGGGACCACTCAAGATGGTTCTGTGTGTGTCTAGCTGAGTACAATCATGGGCTAAACACAGGCACTAGATTTATGGCTTATTAAACAATCTGTAATCCCCTTCTTGTCCTATGACTCAAAGGGCCATTTTGCCTCGAATAGTCCCATACAATATTTGGAATCAATAGTTAGTATACAAGGTGGAACAGATTATATTTTGCTGTGAAGCTCACTGTATTTCCCCAAGACTGAAAAGCTCGGTATGGCTTATTTCTTGCTTCAATAGAAGTTAATCCATTAAAAATTGTTACCTCCCCCACTTGTGTCTCTAACAACTCTACCAGGCAGCCCTTAGAAGAGACTGTAGTGTGCTGAGTCTTGGACACAGACATAGTTCCAAGAAACCATCCATTTTTTTAAGGAATACAGGATCTGTCGAAAAACGGTTTATTTTCGACAAATCCGCATCTAGACTACTGTTTTTCGAAAGCTCTGTTTCGGAAAAAAGCGGCGACCATGTTTATGCTAATGAGGCACAGGATATTTAAATCCCTGCTTCATTAGCAATTTCAATGTGCCTAATCTACATCTTTGTCAACAGAGAGGTGTATTCTAGGCACACCCTAATTTACCAGTAGGCTAGCATTTAAACAGCAACAATAAAACCAGCTAATTCTCAGTAAGTAATAGAGTTAATGTTGCAGTTCTTGCACGCGGTACCATACTATCTCAACTCTGCTCCATAGAGGGACTCGCCTACACTAGTGCTTTTGGTATATTAAGCATCTAAACCTGCACCACAGCTCTCTGGTTTTATAATTTTTCATGTTGACCTGTCTACAGTACTAAATGTGGTCCCTTTTTCATCACACAATCTTTTGTTTCTTTTCACGCAAGTGCTCATATTAAATGACCTAGGCATACAGGATTATCCCCTGCCTTCTTCCCAGTCCCTGATGTTCAGGTACAGCAGAAGGAATTGAAACCACAAAAAAATCCTCTAATTAGGTCTGGTGGGGCAGTTACTCAGCAGGCCCAGAACTGGCCTCTTTGCAGTCCCTACTGGAGGGTTGTATTAGGTGTTGGCCAAGAAAGGAGTGTGACACTGGAGCATTGTGCTGCAGCTATTCCCATCTGACTTGAATGTTAAAGTCGGATGATCTAACCTGGGTCAGGGCCAGAGTGGAGGACCCAGCAGCTGTAACTTCAGCCCCCTGAAAGCTGAGTTTACTCTAACTTCCACAGTGAACTAGTCCCAGGGTGAGGGAGCCTAAAAAATGGCTGCCTTTCCAACCCCAGGGCATTAATAAGCCAAGCCTAGCTCAGTCCTAGCCTACAGGTGTAATGAGTACAACAAGATCCAAAGCATGGCGAGTCAATTCTGCTGACTTCAATGTAATTGATTCTAATTGCACAGTGCAAAGGAGAAACTGCAATATAAGGCCCTCTGGGATCAATGAACGCAACTCAGACTGATGTATGGTAATCTGAGACATTAACTGAATCTGAGAACCCAGTGACAGTATGGTGTATTGAAAGGGCATTGTATGTTGTGGTGTTGACGAAAACGTTCTTGGACAAACAGGTCTTGGCTTCATGTTCCAGGTCTTGGATACAATGAAACTTAAACTGTTGACAGCTGCCTTTAAAATGGGTACTTTGCACAATTACTTACACACAACTAAGTAAAAAAATTACTAGTTTGCTTGTACCCTAAGACTGTTTTTTCTGTTTACTAAAAATGCATTCTCCTTTTAACTGTTATAAATGTGTAGATAATATTTTCAGCCAACATTGCTTTATTTCTAGGAAGTGTGAGACTTCATTTTTCATTAATGAAACTATTCTTTGTACTAAGGTCTTTAATGGTTCTGCCAGAAAACATGGTTCTGCCTTTTGACTTATTTTGAAATAAGACTTTTTAGGACCGGATTCAGTAATACAATCCATTTGTCTTAAGTACTGCAAAAGTCCATGCCAAGTCCCAAAAATCAATAGTTTTGTGCGAGAGAGGAGTTATGTAGTAACATGTTTCTTAGAAACTCAGAATCATTTAATTAATCCAGTTCCTAAACAATTATAGATTTCTTATTTTAAAGGGACTTGTTCAAGTAGTTAAGGCTCCATGTTTAGACTTTGTAGGAAGGAAGAGGGAGATGTATACAAAATATAACTAGCTTCATGACTCTTTTTTTAACAAATGCAGTATAAAGCAAAAGGTCTTTGGGTTGCCCTGCTCTGCCCACCCAGCCTGCTCTTCCCAGTGGGGGGCAGCTTTTGGGAGGGAGTTGGCCCTGTTCCAGACACTCCCTGCTCCTAACAGGGGGTGTGGTCATGACCTGCTGGGAGCATGAGACAGAGCAGGGCTAGTCTCAGGGCCCACTGAGAGGGCAAGGCCCCACACCCAGATCCTCCTTCCCACTGAGAGCACTGGCGGGGGAGCAAGGCAAATCCCCACTCTCTCTCCCCAGCAGGAGTGCCTGGTGGGCAAGCCCTGAGTGCTGGTTAAGGCTTCTGGCCAGTGTAGCTATCCCTCCCTTCCCCCATGTCCATGGCGTGGGGGAGAGATGGCCCCATTGTTGCCTGCCCGCTGAAGTCAGAGCCCACACACTTGTCTCATGTTGGCTCTGCCACTGCTGTGCATAGTCCCTGTGCACACAGGTTATGCATCCTGATAAGACTTTTGGTGTTCTGGGGGGGAAGGTGGGAAAGAGGAGGAAACTATAATCTAACCTGGTTCGATTTATTTTTCACGGAGCGAAGCAGGGTTTTGACATGAGCTCCTCGTTGAACTTTCAGTTCCTTCTGTCTGGTTTGAATGTAGATTCTGTCTGATACCTGATGGGAAGAGGAAAGAGGGGTGAAGGAGAAGTAAGCACTTAAGGATGTGTTTTAATATGCCATTATTGCTGCACACTTACAAATAAAGTGAATGTCATTTGTGCCCGATTCAACAAAATATCTAAGCACGGGCTTGTGTTTTGTGAAATAGGGATCTTTCGTGTATATTGGTTTGGGTGGCTTGTCTGTGCCCATTTATCTTCTACAGACAAGAGCCTTTGTATAGGAGGGAAGAGTGATTACTGTGCTTGCAAATTTCAGTTCTTATATGGAGCTAGAGACTGGCTGCAATAAGTGCATTTCATCCTGTAAAAAGTGAGTTGCAGCTGGCACTAGCAGATCAGAGAGTATGTCTACATGCATTCCTCTTTAGAGAGAGGAATCCAAATGCAGCTGAGCAAAATGGCAAATGAAGCGTGGATTTGAATTTACTGTGCTTAATTTGCATAATCGCATCCAAGCGCTATTTTGAAATACCCGATTTAAAAAAAAGAAACGCTGTCTAGATAGTTATTTTGAAAGAGAAGCCTTATAAAATGAGGTTTAAGGGTAATTTCGAAAGAAGGCTTTTCTTTCAAATAACTATCTAGACAGCGTTTCTTTTTTTGAAATAGGGTATTTTGAAATAGCGCTTGGATGCGATTATGCGAATCAAGCACAGGAAATTCAAATCCATGCTTCATTTGCAATTTTGCTCAGCTGCATTTGCATTCCTTTCTCGGAAGAGGAATGCAGTGTAGACATACCCAGACTCTCTTGTGTAAGATAAGGAAAGGCTACAGTGCTTCCTTTATGGAAAAAAAGAAGAGATGTGTCTTACTTTAAATCCTTCAATGCATTCTCAGGTGCAACTGTCCAAGGGGTGCTGGAGCAGTTTTTATAGTTGTGGTATCTCAGTACCACACTGAATCAATGTGTAAACCCCATGTATAATGGAAACCACAACAAACCAGAGGTGTAGCAGCATCCCCCACTCTCCCCAAGCCAGCACCAATGCAGCTATTGTATGGTCAGTAAGATATTTATAGGTGGTGCCACTTAATGGCAGAATGATATAATACAGTTTAGGCTGTAACTGTATTAAGTTTTACATTTCTATCTCTTATGAACTGTACATGATCATGCTGTCTTAAGTTCAGCACATTTTAGACTAGTCTAAGAATCTCTGAATTGTACTTTTAAAAAAAAATTGAGATCAAAACATGTAACAACTTGGTCATCTGTCTTAGTTGCAACGTCCATTTCTGGTTGGATTGAAATCTATGGGCTGTCGTTGTCTTGTTTGCATCAGCCATCTGTAGCACTTGCTCTTTCTGGGGAGCAAATGAAAGATGTCAGCAATTTGCACTGAACTTGATAACTGTCAGTTTTGATCATACATGATTCGAGGAATGAATTTTTTTCCCTAGTGGCTGCACTTGTCGATCTTTCTCCGTGCAGATTGGTATTAACAGTCCTCAGTCAGATTGTAAATCCAGTGTCTCCATTTGCTTGTGGTTAATATGCCCTGCTAAACCTAGGATCAAACAATATTTTATTTGCAGTCACAAATTCTGCTGTAGTCTGTCTATCACTAGTTGTTCAGGAATAACAAAATGACCAAAAGTGCCCTTCTGTTTCAATACAATGTTGTAACCTTAATGGCCACTTACATTTTATGTGGGGGTTTCTAACATTAGATGAATTTGTTTTTTGTTTATACTACAAATACCTGTCTCAGCAAAGGCAGGAGTCCTTAAGCCCCTTTTAAGCCCTCAAAACAAGGGTAAAACTCTTTTCCCTTTGATCTGTCTGTATGAAGTGAAGAGCTGAGTGCTGGCTGGTGGCATTTATTTGCTCTCAAGCTTTGTAAATAAAAATAACTTTTGTGTGAAATCCCATCACGGAGGTGTAATAGGTTGAGCGAGGTAAAGTTCAAGTCCTCATTAGTTATATTTATTTCACCAGGTTGGTAACTGGGTAGTTACTTGTCAGCCAGAAAGGATGGGACTAAAAGGTTCAGGGAATAACACAACAGACCTCTAAACTTGTATAAATCATTCAGTCAGAGGAGAGAAACCACAGCCAGACAGGTGTCCATGGAAAGAAGCACTAAAGCACCCTGTGGTGGGGTGGTGATGAGGGCTGGAATTCCAGTGCAGGCTCCATTGGGGGACTGATCCAGGCAATCTGGGGGCTGCATTTATCTCCTGGGCCTGAGGTTCCCCACCCCTACTCTAAAGATTGCTGGAAGCCTCAGGAAGAGTTAGGTTGAACAGAAAAGTGATTTGATACTGGAGTTGGGGAGGAAAAGCAGGTCTGAGCATATCCCAAAAGGACAAGTTGATATTTAAATAGCACAATATATGTTTTTATTTCTGTTTAAGGAAACTCAAAAACAAAAAATGTGAGTTATTCCATCAATGAAATAAATCATAAAAATAGTGCAATGAAAAAATTCCTTAATTTGGTATTAAATACTCTAGTGAAGAAATGCTAGAATGAACACTGATTATTCAACCTCAATTTGGCCCCATTGTCAGACCAGACAGCTGTAAGAGGCAGAAGTTGGGCATATCAGCTGTAGAAGGGTGAAGGCATATTTCTGAGCTGAAAAGCTGATAATTACTCATCCACCTTCGGTTAAGGGATTCCTTAACCCCCATCTGGAGAGGGAGGGGAGACAAGTGTAGCAAGGAGCAAATGCTTCTCCTGGTTGGAAGGCTCCTCTCCTCCGTAGGGGAAGAAATGATGCTAACTGCTGCTTCTGGAAGACAGCATTTCAAGGTGACATCCTGGAGAGGGGGCCAGGAAAGAAATTGCCTTTTTTAGTGTTGTGAGTTTATTTTGGTAGCCTAAAGAACACAATTCCAGATTGTCATGAAGTCCACTTTGTAAATATCCACACACAAAAAATCAAAGTGAGGAATAAAATCCCCTTGATAGCAGGAATGACTTACTCCACATACAGCCCTTCCAAGGGAGAGATGTAGAGGCCAATAAAGGGGAAGAGGTACCCTGACAGTATGTGTGATGATAGTATGTTTGTTTTTAAACAGGAGCCCTGCCTCATTCAGTGCCCCACAGAGATCTCTTTGGGGGCTGAATCGGTGCTGTGTGTTGAAGGACTCAGTAGGATCTCTACCTTGTTGCAGAAGCTGGAAGTTTTGTAAGAGTGAGGTAAATTGTAGGAAGCGGAAGGTTGGCCGTATGGTTATGAAGCTTGATGTCATTCTAGAAACATGCTACATCTACACTGGCAGCTTCTTGCGCAAGAAGTTTTTTGTGGAAGAGTTCTTGCGCAAAAAGTCCTCTGCAAGAGTGCGTCTATACTGGCATGTGCTTTTGTGCAAGAGCGTCTATGGCAGTGTGGACGCTCTCTTGCGCAAGAAAGCTCTGATGGCCATTTTAGCCATAAGGGTTTCTTGCGCAAGAAATTTATGTTGCCTGTCTACCCTGCCCTCTTGCACAAGAGGGCTCATTCCTCGTGGGGAGAGGAATAACTCTTCTGAAAGAAGCCCTGTTTTCCAACGCTAGACTGTAAATTTACTTGCTCAAGAACGCGTGTGCAGTGTAGACACCCGTCAAGTTTTTGCACAAGAACAGCTGTTCTTACACAAGAAGCCGCCAGTGTAGACATAACCTTAGAGTCTATCCCCTACCTCTGTCACAAAAACTTCTTGCGAGATGCTGGGCAAGACACTTGTACCACAGTTTTCACAGGTAGTTGGTTCTGTCTGTAACAAAAGAGTATCCTAATGCATAGACACAATGGTGCCAAATTAAGGTTTTATGGGCAACAACCATTCTAGTAGAATGCTTAAATCCTTTTTAAGCCTTAATTTTGTATGTGCTAATGTTTTAATCAATTAGTGTATTGATGAGCAACTCTGATTAAATTAATTTCTGCATGAATATTAAATTACTGCTTAGTTTATAAACAGCAACGGTCAGTCCACATTCTGATAGGGAATAGCACTAAAGATAACCTCTCAGCCGTGGCAATATTAACCAAGGGCCTCACTAATTGACTTTCTAGGGCTCTGACCTGGCAAACTTTTATGTATGCTGTCAATTAACTTTATGCACCTGAACCCTCCAGGTACCCTTGGTGGAGTGAGGAGAAAGTGCATTGCTTTTTTTGCTGCGTTTCTCACTCTGGCTGGGGAGTGTAGGGGGCAGACTAACCTGAACCTACCCTCTTCCCCAGTTATGCCCATTGGAGTTTCAGTGACTAGGGAAAGGTGTTTCTCACCTGGCCCAACCTGCTGTGTTGAGAAGGTAGGGGTAGTCCTCTCTCCTTGGGGCAGCCTGCAGACTGAGCTCCTCATTCCCAGCCATAATTACCATTTTATTTTCCAAAAAATAAATATTGAATTAAGGACCTGATCAATGCTGGATAAACCTTCTAGTATTAATACACCACAGAATATTAGCCCCCCCCCTTTTTTTGCAAGTGTATTACAATGACTTTAATGCAAATTGTAATCCATTCTAACCCCACATTCCTTTTCAGCAGTATCACCATCTACTCATTACCTCCCATTTTATAGCTGTGCATTTGATTTTTTTTATCCTAAGTGTAGTATTTGCACGTATCTTTGAATGTCATCTTATTGATTTCAGATCAATTCTACAATTTATCTGTGTTTTGAATTCTAATCCTGCTCTCCAACATGCTACGAATACCTGTCAACTTGGTGTCATCCTCTTGTTATTCTCATTAATGAAACTATTAAACAGGACAGATCCTGTTTGGAACCTGCTAGATATGTTCTCCCAGTTTAACAGCAAACCATTGATAATTGCTAGACCACAATTCCTTAGTTGCTTTATAAGATAAAGTATGAATGAAGTTATTCACATGCTGAAATACATTCAGGAGGGAGGATCAAGTTTAGTAAGGAAAATGCAAAGTTAGAAGTTCTTTCGACTATTTAAATGATGTTTTTAGCCAAAGAAATGATTGGCCTATCAAACTAATATTCTGGTTGAGGGGACCGACAAAATGTAAGATAGTGGTTGCCAACTAGACATCAAGCCATTGATCACTGCTTTTTAGAAAAAATATGGTTAAACTGGAGAAAGTCCAGAGAAAATAATTACACATCTAGAAAATATAATCTGAGGGAAGATTTTGGATCCATTTGATAGTTTAACAGCCCTACTTCCCTTCCCCTAAGCCATTAGTTTATTGAGAAGTTAGTATAGTTGTTGTGGCCTGAGTCTTTAAATCCATTCTTATGGGTGTGCCTTCATGCTACCGGTGATCAATATGTGTGTGCTAGTTTAAACGAGCATTCCCAATCCAAAAGTGAATTGCTTCATATGCATTCCCATTGCTGTATTTATTCAATTCAGAGATTTCACAGCTAAAACAGTTCACTGTTTGAGAGTCTCCAACTCAGAGGCTCAAACACCCTGATTATTATAGTAGTTATTGAAAGTCAACCTGTCCACACAATTACTAAAGTAGAGGTTTTTTGTTTTCTGTTTTCTTAGAAACCCCTATTGGAACTGTTGGCTGACTTCTTAAGTGACAATTGTATCTGTAATATTTCAGGAGGTATGAAGAATAGCTTTGACAAATTAGCATATACCACACTAATTGTGCTAGGTGCTTGGGAAATAATTAATAATGAATTTGATAAACCTAGTCTCTCTGCCTATGCAATATCAGTAATTAAATCATAATGTGGCAACATTGTTTACATTTGACAATATTTAAGTTTTAACTACATGAATATTTTAAAAAATGATCTCTTGCATAGTTAAAACTAGTCACAGAAGCAATGTGGTATTTCAGTCTGTAAAGTGCCACTGATTATTCAATGGAGGAAGTACAAACAAGCTGTGGATGTGACCAAAAGAAATGGTTTATAAATTCAAACAATAGGAGACTTCTTGTGAAATTAATAAAAAGTCAATAAATAGAGAACTGAAAGTACAGTAACTGTTTTAAAAATTATAATAATTATAATAATTATTCCAAAAAACATAAAACCAAAACACTGGGTGCGCAAGACTGAGCAACATTTTACATTTTCTATTAAACATCATAGACTACCTAAAACCTACTGAGGAGGATAGGTCAGTGTGAATGCCAATAACTTCATCTGCTTTATCTGGGACAGTCCTGACCCTTCCTCACTGTCTCAAGTGAATTTGATTGGCTAATGCATTGATGCAAAGACTTGACACAATTAAACTTGGAAACAGAGGCAGCTGTTTCTTGCTCAATGAAACATGACATTGAAGGCTGTTGTCCACATGTGAGAATCCAATTAGCAATTTGATTTATGCCGATGGTATTAAAATAAATCCTGCTATTCATGATCTAGACTAGCACAGCATGGTCTTCATTCTTGTAAATTAAAGGATAATTTATCACCGATCATTAAAATTCAGACCTGGACTAACACATGATGTTTTAAATTCCATTTTGATACATCCCAGATTTATAAGTTGTTTCTCCCCTCTTCCCCCCATTATATTGTTAGACTCATAGGCTTGGAAGAGACCTCAGGAAGTTGAGTCCAATCCCCTGCTTAAAGCAGGATCAATCCCAACTAAATCATCTCAGCCAGGGCTTTGTCAATCTGGGACTTAAAAACCTCTAGGGATGGAGATTTCACCATATCCCTAGGTAACCCATTGTAGTGCTTCACCCCCACCTAGTAAAATAGTTTTTCCAAATATCCAGTCTAGTCTTTTTCCACTGCAACTTTAGACCATTGCTTCTCATTCTGCCATCTGTCACTGAGAACAGTCTCTCTCCATTCTCTTTAGAAACACTTGTCAGGTAGCTAGACTGCTATCAAATCCCCCCTCTCCCCACTCTTCTCTAATTGTAGACTACAAAAGCCCAAATCCCTCAGCCTTTCCTCGTAAGTCATGTGCTCCAGCCCCCTAATCATTTTTGTTGCCCTCCGCTGGACCCTCTCCAATGTGTCCACATCTTTTCTGTAACGGGGGAGGCCCATAAGTGGATGCAATACTTCAGACGTAGCCTCAACAGTGTGGAGTTAAGGGGAAATCACTTCTCTAGATTTATTGGCACCTTAATATGCCATTTACCTTTTTGGCTACAAGGGCGCACCATTGATTTATATGTAGCTTGTGATCCACTTTGACTCCCAGATTACTTTCTGCAGTACTGCTCCCAAGGTAATCATTTCCTATTTTGTATGTGTCGGTTGTTCCTT
The DNA here is from genome assembly GCF_052426305.1 of Pelodiscus sinensis. NCBI lineage: Eukaryota > Metazoa > Chordata > Testudines > Trionychidae > Pelodiscus > Pelodiscus sinensis. Next base: position 40,289,283 of record NC_143058.1, on the reverse strand, counting down.
CCTAAGCGGAGTACTTTGGATTTGTCCTTTATTAGTTCTCTCTCCACGATCCTGAGGTCAGCCAGGAGCTGTTTTATCCTCAGTATAATCCAGAGCAACCTCAGGGCTGTTGCGTCTTGCATTTGGCTACAATAGCACACGTGTAACTGTTTAAGAAGAGATTAGCCACAGCATATCATTGCTCTGGCTGTTCCCCTGACAGATCTCCTTTGTCTGGACCAGGGTTCTGGGGAGATAAAAAGCAAAGTGTGCTCTTTCTACTGTACTGGGGAAACTGCCAGGTACTATAGCTGGTTTAGTTAATTTTAAGGTTGATTTGCAAAGCAGACTGAATTGGGAGTTAGGGTCTGACTCCAAACCTGAAAACTATGGGAGAGGTGTGTGGTTTTTTTTGTTTTTTTTTTTTGTTTTTTTAAGTAGGGGGACTTTGCGTAATGGTTTAGGCAGAACTTTATTTCATGCCTCATTTACTTGGATGATTGGAACTTGAAAAAAGGAGTGGGAGGAGAGCTGTTAGTCTGTTTAAAGGACATTATTATGAGTGTGGCATTGTTGTCCTCACTTCTCAGCATAGTGCACCTTCCTGTTCCCCTCTTGCTGACTCTTCAGAGTGCTCATAACTCCTTCTGGCTAAGCCTATGCTTTAAATTGAGTGTCCAGAGTCAGCATTCAATACACCATATTATTCGGTAGAAAGGGAAGAGGAGGCCTGAACACTCAGATATGAGAGGGGGGGCACTTTCACTGAATATATGTCCACACTGCAGTTACACACCCATGGCTGGCCTGTGCAGACTGACTTGGATGCACAAGGCTCCAGCTGGGGGGGCTGTTTAATAGTGGTAAAGGTATTCAGGCTTGGGCCAAGGGGCCATGGCCCTCCCACTTTTCACCGTGGGCCGTGCCCGTTGGTTAACCAGCTGCTGGAGAAGGGGTAGGGGAGCCTAGACAGCTGTGAGGGAGCCATGGACCCCCTCATCTGCCTGTGGGTGGGAGGGAATGAGAGCAGTCACTAGCCTGTACCTCCCCCTCATATCCTAGGACCCTCCTTGCCAGGGTAGATGGAGAGTCTGGAGCTCTCCCCAGCTGTCTGCATGGTTCTTACCATGGCCCAACTGAGGATTTTTGGCCAGGCCCTGCCTCCCCCACCAAGGGTAAGAGCTGTGCAAGCAGCTGGAGGAGATCAAGGTGGTTGGGTAGGTGGAAGAACTGGGGTCCCTAGCCCGGCTCTGGCATCTGGCTTGGCAGGGCCTCTGGGTTATAGGTGGTGCCGGGGAGGAGAGGGTGTCCATGGAGGGATTGGTATACTTGTGGTGCTCCCCGTTTTTACAAAAAAATCTATTGCCCTCAACCTGGGCTCTGAGGGTATGTCTACACTACCCCGCTAGTTCAAACTAGTGGGGTAATGTAGGCATACCGCACTTGCAAATGAAGCCCGGGATTTGAATTTCCCGGGCTTCATTTGCATAAGCGGGGAGCCGCCATTTTTAAAACCCCGCTGGTTCGAACCCCGTGCAGCGCAGCTACACGGGGCTCGAACTAGGTAGTTTGGACTAGGCTTCCTAGGAATAGGAATAGGAATCCTAGTCCAAACTACCTAATTCAAGCCCCGTGTAGCCGCGCTGCACAGGGTTCGAACCAGCGGGGTTTTAAAAATGGCGGCTCCCTGCTTATGCAAATGAAGCCCGGGAAATTCAAATCCCGGGCTTCATTTGCAAGTGCAGTATGCCTACATTACCCTCCTAGTTTGAACTAGGAGGGTAGTGTAGACATACCCTGAGATACTATGAGGTGGGAAGGCCACACTGTGATTAAGCAGTCCCTGTAGCTAGAGCCTGAGTCACTTGCCAAAGGTCAGTTACATGTGGCTAATTATAGTGTAGCCATCCCCTCAGTGCCCTCTCAGGTTCAGTTTCAGCAGCCGGCAGAGGGTCGAAGCAGAGCATGTGTCCACATTGCAGTTACACACCCATGGTTGGCCTGTACAGGCTGACTTGGACTCACAAGGCTCCAATAGCTGGGGGGCTGTTTAATTGTGGTGAAGGTATTCGGGCTGTATCCATCTTCATGTGCATGTGTGTAGATGCATAGCTACTTGAAGAGGGGCAGGGGGGAGGGAGTTGTATGTGGGTGTCTGAAAGCACAAGCTCTTGGCACTTTGTGTGTGAGGGTCAGCTCTACATAACATGCATCGTCTGGATACGGAATGATTCCATTTGTCACTGATGTTCTTATCTCACAGCCACATGATGACTGCCAGCATTTGAAACAGGATTAAAATGAAGCTGTAGAGGACTTTGGGTGAGGAAATAGCCCAATTTGTGCTCTCAACAAGGCTGCCTGCCTATACCACTTGGAGCATCACTGTCATTTTCCTTCATCACAAGACGTTAGGACAACATCTTACACTCTTCTGGATTCCACTGTAATGTCATTTTCTCAGCCTGCTGCAATAGTCTACTAGGAAAAAACTCTTCCATTTAATGAATATGGTGCGGTCAGGAAAGTCAGTTAGTGATCACAGCCTCTGCTCTCAGTTCCACTTAGACAATTGGCTTTCAAAGGTTGGTTAAAGTATGTGGTTTCTGTGATCTCTTGCCACTGTTACTTGATGCTTCCAGCATTACAGAAAACTAGTAAAACATCCACCCAAAGATCGCATGGCATCCATGCTGATCTCATTATATCCTTCATTTTCTCATATTTTGCTTTCCTATTTTTTTTCTTGTCACTGCACGTCCCCCACTTAAAAAACCAAATTCTCTGTAGTGATAGATCATACACCTAGACACACTGAAAAATGGTTTAATTCTTCCTGTTCTATTTCAGCAAAATAAACTCTGGGGTGAGACTGAGTGTGACTCAGAATGAGTTGGGGTGGGAAGTCAGTGTGATAACTTGAGTGCTGAACCCACAGAGCACGTTCAATCCCTCATTTGCTGCCACTACCACTCTGAAAAATGTAGGTAGCTGTGCTAGTCTGTTTCAGCAAAAACAAGGAGTCCTGGAGCACCTTAAAGACCAACACATTTATTTGGGCAAAAGATTTCATGAGCTGGAGCCCACACCACATTCTGCTAGCACTGGTTTACAGTGGGCTGTGAAGAGCTGGAACTCTTGTGGGAGAGGCCACAGCACAGCTTTTCTCCTTTGCTCTAATTTTTTTGTTCTTTCTTCTCTATCACTAGCACTGACTCTAACTGCTTAGAAGACTGCACTTAGTTTAATCCCCGTCATTCATTGCCAAGGCATTTAGTTATCTTTAAACCCGTGAAAATTAGTTACTTTTGAGTAATTAGTAGGTAACCTTGCAGCAGTACTAATAAGTTGGTTGATTTGGTTATTTTAAACATACAAGCTGTTGGCAGGTGTTTGACTATTTAAAATTTTTCAAGGGCTTGGATAAACTGTCTTGGAACAGGAAGAAGGAGGTAAAAAATCCAAAATGGAAAGTAATCTTAAATCACAAGAAAAAGCCTCTGACTGACTTTATTGGTTTAACCACCAAGAATGTACAAGTCTTTCCAATATTTTTCTCTCTAGATTCAGTTAGGCATTCTGAAATACCTGTTTACTGTGATATGTATGTCAGATGCAATGTTATTAACTTTGTAACATTTTCACTACCTTTTGAAACACCTAGAAAGTTTTTGAGTTTATAAGTCTGTATTCTGAGGTTTTATTGAATAAGTCACCGTGACAGACAAAGAAATAGGAATCTTCTTTCTAGCAACTCAAGCAGTACACTGGTCTTCCAGATTTGCGACACACTGTCTTAATAGAAATGTTTTCATGTTGTGGTTCAATCGAGACACTAACTATTGAAACTTCAGATTAGCATGGAGTGTTAAAGTAAAATGTTTGTACTTGGAACATGAATAAAAATAGAAATAAACTGGGGGGACGGGGGGAGGGGGGGACAGAGAATAACAGAATTGCCAGGCCCCTGGGCAATGTGTTTGGGGACCACTCCGCGTTCCAGGAAAGGGCTGGACCTTGGGCCGAAGGAGCAGGGATGGAGGAAGCTAGCCCTTAGGGCCGCCCGGATCATGCTATGATGCCTGCAGTCAGTCCTTGGTGCTACCTGGAGTGCACCACCTGAGGCTCCAGCAGTGATTTTTACAGGGCCCAACGGTCCAGTCACTGCCACAATAGCAGGGGTGGCAGATCGGAGCCCTGGGGCAGTTGTCCCCTTTGCTCCTCACTGCTGGGCCAGAACGAAGCATTTAATTGGGTTTCAGTATTCAATGTTCCTGGTACTTGGTGGGAGGAGGTGGGCTATACTGTCTGTAAGAAATCTGGAGAGGCTGCTTGCCAGAGTCTTACAAACTTTCCTCCAGGCAACTTAAAGGCTGCTTTGTGGTGCCAGAGTGGTACAAAGTAGCCTTATCTGAGGTCGAGGTCTAGCCCTGAGGTTGCACTGGACCTTGCAGAGAATGGAGTGGATCCTTGTGTTTTATAGCTTCAGCACCCATGTTGGTGTCAAATGTTAAAGATTTTCAAGCTATGAGAGCCCATATCAATAGTGAAAAGTTGGGGGTAGGTGTTTAAAATTACCCTTTATTGTTTTCACACAATCAGACCCTACTGATGATCTAATGTTTATATTGAATTTTCCATTTCCACAAATCCTTAGAAAAGTTAACTGTTCTTAAAGTCAAAATAGTGTCTTAGTTTTTTTATAATTAGCAGCGCAGATAGTTGGTGTCAATGGAAAAAGTCTATTATTCCCTGTAAGTTCACAGTAATTTCTTTGCCTATATAGTGATATCTCACCTCTATTCTTCAGTGACTGCCACTGTAAAAGCTTGCTTAGTTCTGTAAATTCTGCTTGGCTTCCTGCAGAGAAGTAGGCCATCCATAGTCACTGGCTGGTAGGCACCAGAATCCCGATGACTGAATTGTCATTGTCGTCTCAAAAGTTCCTTTGATCTGGGACCCAAGTAATAGACTGCTAGACTGGATTCACACCTGGGTTTCCGGGCCTCTGCAGAGAACAAATACTTTCTACTCCCCAGGTAACAACACTTCAACATGGAAAGGAAACTGAGGCATACCTAGGCTTCATAAAGAATTATAAAAGTTCTAACTTGATCACATCCCCTCACTGGAATTTAAGAACCAATCCTACTTCAGCACAGGGGGTACGTCTACACTACAGCGCTAGTTCGAACTAACTTAGTTCGAATTAGTTAATTCGAACTAAGCTAGTTCGAACTAACGCATCTAGAACTAAAAACTAGTTCGAACTAGCGTTTTGCTAGTTCGAACTAGTAAGTCCACATTGAGTGGACTCTGAACAGGGCTTAAGGATAGCCGGAAGCAGTGCCGGCAGGGCATAAAAGGAGGACTTAGAGTATGGAGATGCTGTCTCAGGCTAGCCGAGGGCTGCGCTTAAAGGGTCCCGACCCCCACCCCGGACACACAGTTCTAAGGGGTGCCCCGCTTGCAAAGAAGTTCTGGCTTGGAGTGCCCTGAGTGCCCACACTGGGCACATCACACCACTCGGCCATCAGCCCGGCTGCACTTGCCGCAGGCTGCCATCTGGGGAGAGGGAGTAATTGGGGGGCTGCAGGAGAGCTTCCACCCCCAGAAGCCCGCAGAGCCAGCCCAGTCCTCCCCATCGGGGGCTCGTACCCCATTCCTCCCTCACCTCCTTCCACTTACCCTTCCCTAGCCCCCCTTCTTATTGATGTACAAAATAAAGATAACGTTTCTTCCAACATTGACTCTGTCTTTCTTGAAAAAAACTGGGGGAGACTGGGAAAAGGAGGTGGGAGAGGGGAAGAGAAAGGCTGGGAGAGGGGAGGGCAACTAACATGATCAGGGGTTGGGAACAGGTCCCAGATGAAGAAAGGCTACAGAGACTGGGACTGTTCAGCTTAGAAAAGAGGAGACGGAGGGGGGACAGGATAGAGGTCTCTAAAAGCAGGGGTTGGGTGGAGAGGGTGCATTCAGAAAAGTTCTTCATGAGTTCCCATAAAGAAGGACTAGAGGACACCAAAGGAAAGGAATGGGTAGCAGGCTTGAAAGTAGTAAGAGAAAGTTGTTCTTCTTCCCAAAGCAAATAGTTAACCTGTGGAACTCCTTGCTGCAGGAGGCTGTGAAGGCTACAACTAGAACAGAGTTTAAAGGGAAGTGAGATCAAGTCATGGAGGTTGGGTCCATGGAGTCCTATTAGCCAGAGGGTAGGAGTGGTGTCCCTGCCCAAGGTTTGTGGAAGGCTGGAGAGGGATGGCACGAGACAAATGGCTTGGTCATTGTCTTCGGTCCATCCCCTCCAGGGTCCCTAGGGTTGGCCGCTGTTGGCAGACAGGCTACTGGGCTAGATGGACCTTTGGTCTGACCCAGTACGGCCATTGTAAGCTCAGGGCTCAGTGTCGGGGGTCTCAGTGGACCCCCTTGATTTTCATGCACACCTGGTCCTGGGTGGCCAGGCTGGCAGCTCTCCTGCCCTAGACGGCCACTTTCCTGTGCCTAGTGCGGAGATCGTGGACGAGGTCCACGATGTCCGCACTAGCCCAGGAAGGTGCCCGCCTCTTGCGGTCCAGGGCAAGCTCCCGGGAGCCGCCAGCCTGGTCCCGGCAAGAGGGGGTGGGCTGGGGGGCATCGGGTGGGTGGCTCTGTGCCGTGCCAGGTGCGGGGTCTGCTAGCTGGGTGCTGGCAGGCTTGCACCTGGCACGGGCACCGTAGCCAGCCCGTGCCCCTTTAAGGGGTCCGGGGCCGGGAGGGGGGCATAGAGTTTCCCTGGTGTTGGCCAGAGTGGCCACCAGGGAAACCTGGGGAGGGCTAGCTTCCCACTAGTTCGAACTAAAGGGCTACACAGCCCTTAGTTCGAACTAGCTAGTTCGAACTAGGCGTTAGTCCTCGTAAAATGAGGTTTACCTAGTTCGAACTAAGCGCTCCGCTAGTTCGATTCAAATTCGAACTAGCGGAGCGCTAGTGTAGCACCTATTAAAGTTAGTTCGAACTAACGTCCGTTAGTTCGAACTAACTTTGTAGTGTAGACATACCCAGGGTGATTAACTAGATGACCTCTTTTCAGCCCTACTTCTCAATGAGTCTGTGCTAGACTATCATGAGACTGTATGCAGAAAATGGCCTCTTCCACATTGGTCCCCAAAGAAACATTATTTAAAAATGGCATGTGACTTTGACTCATGTATTTCTCTACCTTATGGGTATGTTGCTAATAAATATCTTCAATGTGGTGAAAATCTGTGATAGTATTCAGCTGGCTCTTAAGGGACAAGAAGAGACGGAAATGTGAAGTCTATATGAACTCAGCATGGGGAGGAGGGGCACAGTATAATCCGCTATTATGAAAAACACCATCACCCCTCTCGCTCCCCCTACCCATGGCATCCTGTCCCTGAGGACTTGGCTTCAGGGACCACCAGAGGGCCTGGTGTCACTTGGCAACAGCGGTTTCTCTCTGTCATACACTTGCGCGTGCACAAACACCCTCCCCATGCTCCTCGTGGTGGCAAGATCCACAGGGAAGTGTAGTACACTGGGTGCATCCTCAGAGATGAGGTGCCATGGGGGAGGGGAGAGAGCAGACAGTGGCAGAAAGGGCCAGAGCTTGGGGGCCTGTAACATACACCCCCTCCCCTTCTCGCCCTCTGGGAGTGCCCAGCTGGCTTGTGCAGTTGCTTCAGCTGGGATGGCCTATGGACCAGGAGTTGAAACCCCTGTACTAGATGTTCTTTCTGACCAAGCAACCCCTTTTACCTGCCCTAAAATGTAATTTTACCGCTACCAGCAAACCAGCTCCAGTGAGATGACCTCCAATTCTTTACACTAAGGTGAAAGTACCTCAATATATTCTTTCTAATTGCCCTTAGCATCGAAGAGGAGGAGGAGAAATTAATCCTGCAGTTTGGATCTACTTCCTTACTCAGCTTTGCACTCCAGTTTGTACTCCAAATAAGTTCTCATTTAAACCTTCCACAAATTTGCTTGATTGGCTTCAATTAAACTACGTTGAAGATATTATCACAACAAAGTCTTATTTTGTAATAAGATTTTTTTTTTAAGGTTTCAGCCAGGAAACCTCTCTATTTATATAAATGCAGTAAGCTTTTAAAGAATACACTTGCATACTTATATATGTTGACGAATATTTTGCAAGTCCATTACAATGCAGTCCTTTAATCATAGTAATGAGAACCACTGTCCCTTATCTCACCAATGTCTTTCAGCAGCAAGGTTAATGTGCATTATTTGGAATAGAAGAAAGTCAGTTCACTAATAAACTGTCTCTTGTGAAGTATTGTCTAGTGGTTAAAACATGAGTGTAGGTGTTAGGAATGGAGCAGAATTCTCTTGGGTCTCATTGATTTGTCTTTGGTCAGAGCAATTTAACTTCTGCCTTTACCATCTGCAAAATGGTGGATACAGTAATTACTGTAACATGTCCCAGCTTAACACGTTTTTGCAATAGCACAATTTTTTTAGGGAACGTTTTTCAAATAACATGACTATTCCCAAAATAACACGAAAACAATCAAGTGGAGGACTACTTTGTGCGGCAGTATAAGTTGGTGAAAATAGTGGTAATACACATAAGTGGATGAATACATGTGGTCACAGCGCTTCTCCCCTCACTCGTGTTTATTTTTGTTTTAACAAACCACGGTGACTTGTGTTTCTAGATATCTAATGTTGATGTTAATGACCCAGCACCAACAAAAAATTGACTTTACCAACACCACCTGAAACACAACCCCCATCTTTTCCATTATTTTTAATGGGAAAATTGACCCCGTATAGCACATTTTTACTTAGCATGAACATTTTCAGAAATGCATCTATAGTGTTAAATGAGGAATTACTATACTTCTACCTTTCCCAGGAGGAGTCGCAAGGCTTAATTCATTGATAGCTTCTCAGAGTGCTTTGAAAGTCAGATAGAATATTACATAGACAGTGGGAGATGATTATCCTGTGATAACACTGTATTCTAGTGACAGTAGCTTTTCAACCTGTTAGGGATGAAATTTCACCCTTAAACAGTTGATAAACAAATATCTCGTCCCACATTAAATCAACAAATATATGTATGTTGATAAAATCAACTCACATTGTTCTGATGTCATGGCGAAGGGCCTGGTTTGAGAGGAGTGCCTGTGTGAACAGATGTAAATAATACATAATCATGTGCTTTACAGGACTACATCGCTATTTTTGTCCGTGGATGTTTGCCACAATGTGCATGTCATCTCTGTTAATAGTTTCCTGTACCCTGAGATAAGTCTCTTATTCTGGCAACTTCCCAGAATGGCAATTGTTCATGCTAGACTGCTGGATATATACAGCTGAAACGGATTGTCCATGGCTGTGGTTGTGCAATTTTTGTTCCCCTAAACTTACTTTAGAAAGTCTCTTTCCCTCTTTATATACTATAGACCATATTCCAAATCCGCTTAACTATAAACTCTTGATGTCACCATTCTGAGAGATGGTATAAAATGTGCTGGAGAATATATGGAAATGTGAAAAATGGATTCCCATGTTATGTTTCCTCAACCTTTGCTGGCTTGCCTGAGATTTTAGGTACCTAAAGTAGGATTGTGCTTTTGTCATCAGATGCAACCTTTGGACATTCACAATGACATTGAGACATGGATTAAATATTTCGTTTATTTTTAGGATAAGCATTATTAAATGGTGGGACTACATATGTGGTAATCTTTTAATAGGAATGCATAATTATCTCAACAGATGGGCACAGAGATCTATCTTCCAGTGATTTGATTATACTCAGATGATAACCAGTTATCTGAGTGACAATATAAATAGAGGTATATGTGTATAAATGGCTGCTAAGAGGTGAGATTTCCTGGTATTTTTATTGAGATCTTTAATGATATCTTGTTTAAAAGATGATAAATGCATTGTGGAAAATGCAACTGAATTTTGGGACGGATTGGTTAATTTTTTTTTAAAGCTCATATACATAATTGCTCATGAGGTCAAATCCTGTAATCCTCCCACAAGCAACCCTCCTCCCCAGTTCAATTTTATAAATACTTTGTTTACATAAAGGGGGAATAGTTATGAAGTATGTAAAAAGCCTGGAGTCACACAGCAGTATGACCTCTCTCTGGAGCTAAGCAGTGTCAGCTGTTTGAGGAACATTATATTTGGCTATCACAAACTTAAACAGCTGGATTCCTGTGTCAGAGAATAAAGCTGCTTCAGATTTACTGGCTTCTTTACTGATCATGACTTGTCATGGCCACAAAAGGCAACTGCATGTGCATATAAATGTGAGGTCCTAGCTGATAATGTTATGGCTAAATCCATGTCTGGCTCACTTGCTTCTGAGACAGAACTATGGGCACTAGGGTTTGGGGCGCTGCGGTATATTTGCCCATCACACATATATGCTATTTCAAATGTGTGCTGAGTATGTGTTGAATCTCTGGGTCTCTGTTACATTATGCTATGCCCCACAATCCACTACAATTAGTTTTGGAGGTTTTTTTTTTTTTTTTTTTTTTTTTTTTGCCATAACTCCCTGTTGAAAATGCATACTGGTGGCTGTGGTCAGCACTGCCAGCCAGGCCACTGAAAGGCCAGTCAGTGGCACAGCAGAGCTAAGGCAAGTTCTCTACCTGTTCTGGCTCCATGTGACTACTAGGGGAAAGTTTGTAGGTCTCTGGCTCCAAGGCATACAGGGGGTGAGGGACACTCCTCATGTGCCCCTGCCTCGAGCATGGGTGCTGTAGCTCCCATTGGCTGGGAACTGCAATCAATGGAAGTTGCATGGGCAATGCCTTTTGGGCAGCACGTATAGCCTCCCTGGCCCTCTGTCTTCATCCTGCAGGAACCTGCCAGCCATTTCCCAGGAGCCACCTTGGTTAAGCACTGCAGAGACACCATGCCCTCTCCCACAACCCACCTGGAATTCTTCTGCACCCCAGACTCCTCATCCCTGGCCTCACCTCAGGGAGTGCACTTCCCCCAACCTGTCAGGTCTCTGCTCTGAGCCCTCTCCTGCACCCCAAACACATCATCCCTGACCTCACCCTAGTCTGCACCCTCCCACAGTGGAGCCCTCATGCGTGCACTCCTTGCACGTCAATACCCTGCCTCAGCCCCCTCCTGCAACTCAAACCCCTCATCTCTTCACCCCAGAGCCCACCCCTCTAACTGGAGGCCTCACTCCCTCCTACGCTCCAACCCTCTGCAATAGCCTGGTGAGCGTGAGAGAAGGGAGGATGTAATGAGGGGGTGGGGCTTGGGGAAAGATCTGTTGGAGGCCAAAAGTGTTTGGTTTTGTGCCCTTAGAAAGTTGGCAACCCTAATGAGGACCTGATACTTCAAAAGGGCCAAGCACCTGTAACTCCTACTGATTTCACTTGTGATATGTCTCGACTTACTTTCACTTTTGAAAGAAGATATGCAAATTTGGTAATTTGCATATCTTCCAATTGCTTTTTCGAAAGTTTTTTGAAAACAAGCAATTTAGATGCAGTTCTTTTGGGGGGAAAAACCCCGTTTTTCGAAAATCTGTAAACCTCAACTTTGGAGGAAGAAGGTTCTTTTTCAGAAAATCCTTTTTTTAGAACTATCTAAATTGCTTGCTTTTAAAAAAAGAAACGTTTGAAAAAGTGATCAGAAGAAGATATGCAAATTACCACCAAATTTGCATATCTTTCAAAAGCAAAAGTAAGTCTAGACGTGCCTTTACAGTTCAGAGTAAAAATTGGGTCCTGTGTGTCAGTTGTGGGGTTTAACATACAAAATGTGTTAAGACTAGATCTCCATTCTGATTCCCTGGTAGAACTAAAGGATGCTTGTTCCAGGACAGGCATTGCACCAGTTTTTTATTGTTTTATGTGCGTCTGCACAGATACCCGGAGACACAGGTACATACCTGGCTTTTGAAGTGCCACCAGGCTTATCCATCAGCCACTAATCATGGTGACAATGCTTGCATCCTACCCACATCATCTCGCTTCTACTTCTTTTAAAAAAATGATTTTTAAAAACTGTTGATTTGTGTTTGTCAATATTATTTGATTGAGGGCCTGATCCAAAGCCCACTGAAGTGAATGGAAGACACTTTGGTTGCAGTGAGCTTTGGGTCAGGTCCTGATATCACACACTTGTTCAAACATGAGCTTCAGGGGGTAGCCAAGTTAGTCTGTTACAGAAAGAAACAGCAAACAAATGGTCTGGTAGCACTTCATAGACTAACAAAACATGTAGATGGTATCATGAGCTTTCATGGGCACAGCCCCCTTCTTCAGATAACCGGAGTCATGACTAGGGGGATAAGAGAGCTCAAAATAAATAGAGGAAGGGGGAGTGGCAGAGAGAAAGATGCTCTGTCGCCCACCCCCCCGCTCTATACATAAGGTATCAGCAGAAAGGGTGCTAAACCTAAGTAGATAAAGATCAAAGTCAGTGGATAGATTGGTAAGACAGGAAGGATAACTGCTTTCTGAATGGTATCCTTCCTGCCTTACCAATCCATCCACAGACTGTGATCTTTATCTCCTCAGGTTTAGCACCCTTTCTGCTGATACCTTATGTATAGAGGGGTGGGCGACAGAGCATCTTTCTCTCTGCCCCCCCCCCTTCTCTTCTCCTATTTATTTCAAGTTTTCTTATCCCCTAGTTATAACTCCGGTTATCTGAAGAAGGGGGCTGTGCCCACGAAAGCTCATGATACCATCTACATGTTTTGTTAGTCTATAAAGTGCTACCAGACCATTTGCTGCTTTTGTTTAAACATGTGAGCCCATGACTGACACTTCCAATCAGGTTTAGGCTACATAAGCACTATCTCTTCAAAATTTGCATTATACGTGGCTCATGTAATTCAGAGATAGAAAGGCTTACTGTGTTAGTCTGTGCTGCTGCCAGTATGTGATAGGAAACAATGGTATATTTTTGAGTGTTCTTTAAATACCTAGGACTGATTTCACATTGCTAGGATGGGTAGCCAGTGGGATTTGTAGTTTTCTGAAATGTATTTGGTACAGGGAAGGGAGATGTATTTGTGCACCCTCCTGTTGGTGTCTGGTTCCTATCTTTAAGACTAAATTATTAGCCTTGGACTACAATTGTCACAGACCAAAAGCTAGATGTTTACTTGAACCTTTGGGCAACTGTTAAACTGGAACTAATCCAGTCTCTCGGAGCTTCCTATTTATCTGAAGAATTTGGAGTCCTTTTTAAACTACAATAAAATTGGACAGTTCGATTAAACAAGTGATGTCCAGAAAGCTTAGTATTTATCCATGTCAGAATACACATCGAAACATAATAAAACCTTACCTTGACTCACACTATTTTTCCTGATATAAGGTGTCTGAGGCTCCCAAAGAAATAAGAAAACATTGTATGCTCTGAGGGTCATTTAAAACATCCTGAACACTTATCTCCTGGTTATGAAGAATAAATTAAAATATACCATGTGCTAGAGTGTGGGAAATTTCTGGCTTTATGTAGAACTATATATTTGCTCTCCCACCCTCCCACACACACACATTTTGCCCCACATAATAAAGGATTATGTTTCTAATAAAGGCAATTAAATCACTTGAGAGCTTGGGTCTTGAGGATGGTGTCATAAAAGAGTTTGTGTCTATTATCCATTCTGAACTGGAGACATGTGTGGTGGATTGAATAACAGAATCCTCCCCCCCCTTAGATTGACCCCTAATATGCTGATCATGCCACTGTCCCTCCACCCTGTCTTCATATACTCTAGGGCTCCCCACCACACTGTTCTGCTAGGTCAGAAGCTCTGGTCTCCTCCAAGCAAGGCAAAGAGTTAGGGATACCATCCCTCTGCAGAGACAGTGACTGAATCAGTTCAGTTCCTGGAGAGCTCAGCTACAAGGGCTAAACACCTAGGAACCAACCCTAAGGAGGGACCAAACCCACTAACAAATTCATCTTACCCTTTGTAAAAAGTTGTATACTGTGAAAGCTCATAAGGACTGTCCACTTGATCAATGAAAGCGAGAGATGCAGTCATTGCTTCCTTTTTTCTGCCAGGTAACAATAATTTATACTAGGCTTGATAATAACAAACAGTGTGTTTCATTAAGTACAAAATGTAGGATTTAAGTGGTTGCAAGTAAAAACAGGCAGATCAAAGTAAGTTACTAGATTAAAAAAATACACTAGCTAGTTCTGTTCCACTGTTACCTGATCTAAGATTACTTATGAATTTCTAGTCTCAGAGGGGTAGCTGTGTTAGTCTGAATCTGCAAGAACAACTAGAAGTCCTGTGGTACCTTATAGACTAACAGATTTATTGGAGCATAGGCTTTCGTGGGCAAAGACCCACTTCATCAGATACATCTGATGAAGTGGGTCTTTGCCCACGAAAGCCTATGCTCCAATAAATCTGTTAGTCTATAAGGTGCCACAGGACTTCTAGTTGTTTATGAATTTCTAGTTACTGCCTTAAGGGTTGACAGGTCCTTTGTCCCAGGATCAGGCCCAGTATTTCATTATTCTATGATTGGGAACCCTGATGTGCACAGCTGCAACACTCACTATAGGGGCTCTTGTATATTTACAAATTTAGTTTAATACATTTAGCAGTCACAAACTCCCCAACTTCATAATATAGGGAATGTACATCTACATTTCCATACCATGTGCTCGCACCATTCCTTCTAGGACAACTTGAGGTGCTAGTCATGATCTTCCTCATAACCTTTGCCATCTCCATCATCACCAGTGGCCATCATTCTGGCACCTCCCAAGGACTACTTAATCATCTCCTATCACCACTAGGCTGGCATGCCACATTTATAAGTTATGTTGGCACACTGGCATTGCTATGTTTGATGCATATTAGGTAGAGGATGCTTCCTTTTCTCCTATTTGTATTTCCTCACCTTACTAATGAGACTTTTTCCTGTAGGTCAATATATCATCCCTCCCCCAGATAACTATATTATTATGTCAACTTGTTACCATTGGTCTTCTGTGGTCATCTATCATATTTGTTATTTCTGTTCTATCCAGTTATTGTCTGGTCTTAATTGGTTATTTTAGGTTTTTCTAAGGAAAGATGTACCTGCTAAGTTTGAAGATATTCTTGGAAGCTCCTATGCCATTGATGGTTGCTTTACCTTGGTAAAAGGTCCCAAATGTATGCATACTTTGCTGTCTGCATGACAGGTCGCAGGCATGTGCATGCTAGCTTTGCCTTAACTCAATATACAGGGCACGACATGTAAGTCTCATGCATTACTGACAATATAAACCTACTGTAACTTATAAACATAATCAAAGCCATAATAAAACCTATATATTTATAGGCAGGCAAGCAAGCAGGTTTGCCCTATAAGCTACAACTAAGAAACTTGGTATATGTAAATTCTTACCCTACACAATTGTTCTTATCTCAGGTAAAGAGCTTTGTTACAGAGCAACTAAGAAAAGAAGAGATTAAAACAGAGGAAAAAATGATAACTCTAGGCACAGCTTAGAGTATAGTGAATGTGGGGAGGGAGACACATGGATTTCTCACAAGTTTTCCAAACAGCAAAATAGTCAAGATCAGGTTATTTTTCTTTAATTATATGTTTTCTCTCTACTCATGATTTATACTGATCTGTACCTTAAAGCCCAGTCCATTCCCATACCAATATTTCTTGTATGCATTGTAATTCTGGTTGATTATTTCATCTTGTCCCTCCAGCTGCTAACTTAGAACTCACACAAAGAAAAAAGGGCAGCAAGATTTAAATTTCAGCACTGTATCCCAATGGTTCTTCTGGCCCCCTGCCATCCCCCTGCGTTTAAGCCTTTAGTTACCGAGTGCTGGCCAGCACTCCTCCTATCCATCACAATGTCTATATGGTATGTATAATATCACATAGTTTAAAAATATATTAATCTCTTGACCTTCATGCTCTCTTAGGTATCTTTCTCCTCTTCCCTTGCTCCTTCATATACCTAGCACATTTCAGAGTCTCTTCTCATTTCCATGTCACTTGACAGTTTAATTTCAAAATCATTTTTTTGGTTCCCAAGAGTGTGTGCTAAGACATTTATGATTAAACTTTCCTGACATCATTTTTATGGCTTTTTGCTGATGTTACTTTCATATATCATACTTGTGGGTAATGTCAGTGGGGACCAAATCACAGGCACTCTGAATCTAAACACCTGAACCTCTGCTGCTTGAGCTAAAGGACTAGGTCCATAAGGAGACTTTTATAAAACTCTTAATATGTTCAGGCATCAACGCCGTATACTGAGTTACTGTGGATTAAACATACCTCCAGCACTAGAGGGGAGCAAAGATATGTCATCACTAGTGTGTTTAATCTTAATCTTTAATCAGGGGAGTGTGTGTCCTGAAATCCAATTGACACCAATGCATATCCTTGTATAGGCCACCAGTTGTAGTTCCACCCTTGGTTAAATAATCTGCTAGAGTTGCAACTGGGACTACTTGAGCCACAGGCCTCTACTGCTTGAAACAAATGACCAAGTTCATTAAGCTGATGCACAACACTACTCTTACTGGTCAAGTATACATTTGTCCCTCTCTAGTGGCTGGATCACACAGGCTTGAATCCACTATTGTGACCCAGTTAATGAACCTACTCCATAAGTCCTGGGTTTGGTCCCTGCACATGCCCCGTTTAGGCATGCCAACTAACAGAGGTGGAGGTACGGGGGGCAAAGAGAGCAACTGTCCCTGGGACCTGGAAATTCAAAGGGCCTGGGGCTCCTGGCTGCTGCCACCACTTCTGCAGCAGCAGCTAGAGCCTCAGGTGCTTTAAATCACCTCTGAGGCCCGCAACTCTAGAGCTCTGGGCAGTGCTGGGGGGGTAGGGCAGAGGCTAACCCCAACCCCACCCCTTTTGGGAGCTCAGAGCTGGGCCCACCTTCTTCCTGGCCAGAGGCCCAGCAAATCTGTCAGCTCCCCTTTGTTATAAGTTACATTAGTAGTGAACAGTTACAAGCATTTCAATATTTGTGTTGCTATAAGCCTATTGCAGCTTTTTAACACTCTATACCTTCCAGTAACATTTATTAACCTATACGTGGTTGGCAGTACAACTCTGAGCAGTGTGTGGTGCAGGGAGGGGTAGTTCTTTTTGCCAGAGTAATTGTGTAACTACCACCAAGGCAGATTTGAACCTGGGACCTTAGTCTAGAAGCCTCTACCCTCTTAGCGAAAAGCCAGCTGGCTCCCAGTCCATGCTGTAGAGGTCTCTTGGTCTTAACTGTTGCAGTGGTCTAGGTGCCACTTGCAGTACTCAGTAACCACACTAGGTGTGTGGGTTACAATTGGACCATATACAATATTGTTCCTTTAACTATGAATTAATAACTGATGTCAGGAGTAAGTGGTGAATTGAAACTACTTTCACAAAAACTGCATAAAAATGCAGCCATATACAGTAGTATGAAATGCTTTTTTAATACAAATTAGAACTGAAAATGCCAGAAAAAATGATCTATATGCTGGGGGTTTCTGCAAGGAAAGCTAGACCAAGGCAGGGTGGATAAAAGAAAACAGCAGAGCGAAAGAAGAGGAGAATCCCAGACAACATTGTGTGTGAGTCAAAGATTGATGAATGCTGGGGAGCGAGCTTAAAGGTCTGGAGGAAAAAAACTAATTCAGAATTGACAATGAAGATAATGTAGGATAAAACTCAAATCACCCACAGTGATGTTCAAGTACCCATGTCTGCAGCCCTATGCTGTAAATGGTCCTTTTTCTTCCCCCCTATCATTAGAAAACAAAAGTGTACTGATTGATAGTGCTTTTTCTCTTCTATAAATGTACTAGAGGATTTGCCCAGGGATGCTCAGGTCTCTAACTCAAATGCGTTTTGTTTTTTCTTCATTTAAATTATTCCTGTAGGGTGGGACTGGAGATGAGGGTTTCAGTATGCAGCCTGCCCTCGAGAGAGAGGACAGCTCCAGTAGACTCTCACACAGCAGCTTGGGGCAGTTGAGAAGTGCCTGTCCATGGCCACTGCAGCTGCAGTGGGCGCAGCTTGGGGAAGGGTGCATGGGGGACAGACAAACAGACTCAAAGTCCATGAAAAATATAGATAGCTGTCCCTTTCTCTACCTCTCCCTCCTGCTGTCCCAATGAGGTTATAGCTGTCCCAGCCCCCATCTCTGGCCCCTTGCTGCTTCCCTGTGGTTATTGTACAGGATACTGTAATCACGTGTCTGAATGTAAAATGTTCCTTGCTTCAACCAGCCCTGAAATAGTATATGCCAGAGAGAAACTTGCCTCTCTGAAGCAAGACTAATAAATTTGGGTTAGCTTCAATGGGGTCATGTAGTTTTGAATCAATAACTTTTTATTATGAGTTACAATTCTCCCTCCGCTCTGGATATAACCCTTCCCAAGCCACTACGAGTGCACAAAGTTAGAAGCTGTTCATGCTGTGCTAGAACATTAGTTACCCAGAGCCAGGTTGGACAAGTGACTGCTAAAAGGCTCAGATATCTTTCCATAATTATTAGCTCGGTGGTAAAGAGCAATACCCAAGCAGATGATAGCAACATTACTATGGAACTACCTCTTAAGTGACAAGGAAAAAATGTAAGCATGCATAATATTTCCAGGCAGGCAATTAAGTCTGCTTTGGCCAACATTTTATTTATGTAATTTATTAACATTTCTGTATCCTAGGAGTTCCATTTCCTCTTGTATCTGCTGAAGAAAAGCTAGGATATGCTCAGCCTCGCTACTCATTGGGCCAGATTATTATGCACTTGCCTAGACTGGAGAGATGCAGAACTGTATTGCCAAAGGGGGGAACTAACCAGAATTGTGACACACGAACTTTATCTGTGCACAAGAGAACAGCAACATCTCTTACAGCACTCTCTGGGATTCATTACATGACGCTCCCATTTCCGTGGGCTGGTGCAGAGAGAAAAACATAGGGGCACCTCAGCGGCCTAAGCAGGGAGCACGCACAGCATGATCAGCCACTGAAGCTTATGCAGAAAAGAGATGAGGCTTCTTGTATTCTGCTTCTCTTCCTTGCCCATTCTTGTTGACAAAATTTGGTTTGTTCCTACTTAAATGTGATTTGGTCCATTATATAAGATAGTAAATCCAATCCAAGCTTCTCCAAAATTCAGAGGTACTCAGGGTCTGAGAACTTTTGGTGAAGTCCATCTCTATTTTTATTGCAGCCGCGTACAGCCCCATGTGGTGTTTGTCAAGGGAGCATCATGTCTGACTGCTGTGTTCACACTTGCCTAGATCTGGCTGTTTATATACATTGGATAACTATTAGTGTCACAGTAGATTGGATGGCCCCAGAAGTTCAGAGGGGCAGGCAGAGAATGAATGCTAAACATTAAAGTTAGCCTTTCAACATAGGCAAGATATGTCCTGGCATTAGTGCTAAGAGCATAAAATTTGCTACAACCAATCAAGCCTTTTGTTCATCATATCCTGAATTCTGCTTCTGGCAGTAGCCAATAGCTGGGTGCTACTCAGCAAGTAAGAGTTTGGTAGAACTGATGTAAAAGTTGCTCCCATGATTAATGGGATGCTTCTGGACTGGTAGGTGTTGGGGAAATGTCACTCGTTTGTTATACATTCAGCCTTAGAACTTGAGAAGTAGAATTATCATACCTGGTAGGTAATTCAATAATAATAGAACTTATCCTATGTTTCTGTTAAATCATGATAGCTGATCATGTTAAATCATGTTTTGACTTTTCTTTTCATGGTATTGTAATTCAGTCAACGATCCCCTATACAGCTAGTCATAATACTGGTATTTGAAGTGAACAATATATTTATAAAAGTAAGTCCCTTTTCTCTTTAAAGTTTGAGTTCACATGGACTATATTTTCAATACTTTATTTGCCACTGACAATTATTTATACACTCCTTTCAAACAATTATTTTCTTCAAGATAATTAATTTGGTCTTTCCTGGGGTCTTTGTAATATGCTATTTGCAACTTAAATTGCTTTATGGGGAGCCAAAGTCACTTTGTCACACTGTATATCTTGCATGAACATGCATATTCACTGGAGAACAAAAGCATTTGCATGTGAACAAGCATATTTGCACAAGTACAAGCTTCCTTGCTGACATCTATATGATCAAAACTTTATCCACTTGGTCAAGAACAGCAACTAAAAGGAGGTTGTACTGTTGAATAATATATTCAAAAGTACTGTCCACAGAATTCTCCCAGATGTATTCTTGTTAATTATGTACAGTAACAATGTAAGTGTCTAGTCTCATCTGCTGTTGTAAATGAAAAGTATACTATAGCAAATACTTTAACTGTTTCTAGTGATAGAAGGTTGGCTGTGAAGAACAGAGTATTATATAAGAAAAAGCACACCTTACTTATGAGTAAATGAAACTTTGATTTAATAAAGCAGGTTTTTTCAACTTGCTACTGAAAAATGTGTTTTAAAAAGATCTGATACTTGTTTACACCATAAAAGAACGATGATGCATCACTATGTTTTTTATAGGGATATTACATATTTGCACCCTACTTTTTAAGTAATTCTAAACTCTCAAGAATCTTGGATGAGCACTAAGTGGTCATCTTCCTTTCTATTTTTCATGTCCTCTAAAAAATTAGGTACATCCTACAAAAGAGGTGAGCAGCCCAGAATAATTAAGTAACTTTTTAAGTTTTCAGGATGTTTGACCGATTTTAATAATGTATAAACCACAAAAGGGTAAATATTAAAAAAAGTCAATTAGATATTAAAGTGGGTTTCTTATGTCTCGTGTTTAAAGAACAGTTTCTGAATTGATTAAAACATTTAGACTTGAAACTTAGACTTTGAGTATGTATAATTGGTGCTTTTCACAACTTTTTGCTTATATAATGAGTAGAGTGGTTCCCAACCTGTGGTCCACGGACCCCTAGGCACTGCAGGAAGTCCATGGAAAGTTTTTAAAAGTAAGGATCAGGCCTGATGGTTACTCTTCTTTTCCTTTTTTCTTCTTCCCCTCCCCTCCTGGAGCATGGGGGAGAGGGAGACAACAGCTGTGTGCACTGGGATGCAGCTTGCTTTTGGTCCTGTCTGCAGGAAGCTAAAGGAGCCTGGGGAAAGTGTTTGCATGCCCCTCTCTCCCCTGGCTCTTGTGTGAGAGAAATGCACAGAATGCAAGCCCTTTTCCCTTACTTGCTTAGCGTTCGGGGAATGGGATCAAAAGCAAGCCACTACCTGGATCAAATGGCTGCTGCCCTCCCATCCCTTACCTTCCAGAAGTTCTGCCCCTGTCCCCAATCCTCCCAAAATTCCACCTTTGAGGAACTGGCAGCTTGAGAGCTTCATTGTCAATGAGAGCCCCCACACTCCATGGATGGGCAGGGGGCGGAGAGGACAGGAGCTGAGGAAGCTGCACGGGCAAACAGCAGCCAATGGGACATGAGACGCGCTGTGCCCTGCAGTCTGCACATCCCTCAGCCCATGCTGAAGCTGACAAGCTGCGACTACTCTGGAGTTGGCTTATAAATGGGTCAGTCACTTTTTACCATTTTTTTTCTCTTTTTTGAGTTTATCACCTCACTCTAACCATTCCAAAGCTATTAGAGTGGCAGGGAAAGTTTAGTTGGGCCACTAGCAAAAATGATTTGGGGGATCCAATAACATTTTATTCAATAAAAATATGGCACCTCAAAGTTATGTCCATGTGAACACACTGTATTATTTCTCAATATTACTGTATTTGTTTAAATAACATGAACTAGTATACATTTCAAATGATTATCAAGTAATGGAATGTTTGAAAACAGATATATTATTCGGGGGTCCATATGGATTATATTAGCTGTTTTATTTTCATGTAATTATCAGAGGGGTAGCTGTGTTAATCTGAATCCGCAAGTCCAATGAGAAGTCCTGTGGCACCTTATAGCCTAACAGATTTACTGGAGCATAAACTTTAGTGGGCAAAGACCCACTTTGTCAGATGCATGTAGTGGAAATTCCAGAGGCAGGTTTAAATATACAGGCATAAGAAAAGAGTTCCAATCGAGAGTAAGGTTAGCGATAACGAGGTCACTTCAGTCAGCGAGGATGGATGAGGCCAACTTCTAGCAGCTGATGTGGAGGTGTGAATATCAAGAGAGGAGAAACTGCTTTTGTAGTTGGCTAGCCATTCACAGTCTGTTTAATACTAAAATGATAGTGTCAAATTTGCAGATGAATTGTAGCTCTTCAGTTTCTCTTTGAAGTCTTGGAATGCATTTGCTCCAACCCTTCAGAGAGACTAACACCTACAAGATCTACACCAAGCATTCTTGAAACTACAATACCCACCTGAGGAAGTGAGGATCAACAGAGCCAGACGTTTACCCAGAAGCCTCCTGCTACAAGACAGGCCCAACAAAGAAACCAACAGAACACCACTGGCCATCACCTAGAGTCCTCAGCTAAAACCTCTCCAATGCATCGTCAGTGATCTGCAACCCATCCTGGACAATGATCCCTCACTCTCAAAGACCTTGGAAGGCAGGCCAGTCCTTACCTACAGACAACCCGCCAACCTGAAGCAAATTCTCACCAGCAACTATATACCACACCACAGTAGCTCTAACTCTGGAACCAATCCCTGCAATAAAACTCGGTGCCAACTCTGCCCACATATCTACATCAGCGACACTATCACAGGACCTAACCCCATCAGCCACACTATCACAGGCTCATACACATTGCAATCATGTGCCAGCAATGCCCCTCTGCCATATACATTGGCCAAACTGGACAGTCCCTACGTAAAAGAATAAACGGACACAAATCAGATATCAGAAATGGCAATACACAAAAACCTGTAGGAGAACACTTCAATCTCCCTAGACAGACAGTAGCAGATTTAAAAGCCATCTTGCAACAAAAAACCTTTAAAAACAGACTTCATCTGTCTAACAAAAATGAGGCATACCTGGTTTTATTCCTTGATTTGCACCTCTGTTATTTCAACTGGTATTAAAGTAACCAAAAGTATTTTTCATGTAATGTTTTTTCTGTGGCCTGTGTAAAACAAGCTGTTTTTTCTCTTGTTTAATTCCTCCTGGACTGTTTGCAAAGGAGCCCAGAGCTGAGAGAGATCAGTTTTCATGGCTTTTGTGATAGAGAAACTGAGAAGGTTGCAGTTTTCATATCCCTTTAATCTCAGACAACGGAGAACTCAGAACACACCCGCAGATTAATCTGGCAGTGTCTGCCATCACACTGGTATTTCGGGGGGGGGGGGGGGGGGGGGGGGGGGGGGGGAGGGGGGAGGAAGGACAAGTGAAAGATTGATAAAATCCTGAATGTATATTGCCATGGGTGGTGCATGATGAGGCTAAGCCCTTCCTAGACTCACCCTGCTGGGGAGAAGGGAGTAGTGGATTACCACATGGGTTCACATGGCCCTTGCTCAGGGGCCACAGTCAATTTGAGGCCTCCTGAAAAATCCCTCCTGCAATGGCTGCAATGGGTCCCTCCCCACTGTGGATCTTCTCTGGTCTGAGAGCTGCATCAGAGGGGGAGGGAAGGAGAAGGTATGCCCTTAGGGGAGGGGGAAGAGGTTTAATGAGATGGAGGAATAGAAACAGGGCAAAACAGTGTTGAGGCTGTGGGCTGAACAAGGGGGAGCCACTACACACTACAAGCTGTGCACACTACAAGCCACAGCCACTACAAGCTGTGCAGGCATTATCAGAGAAGTGCTGATCATGCATCTCTTTTAATATGCAGAATATTGAATTGTATTGTGTGACATCTTTTCTAGCTATATAAATGTGCCTATTTTTACAATATAAAGCAGTGTTCTCCAACCTCTTTATACCCAAGATCACATTTTAAATGTCATGGCAAGCCAGGGCCTACCCCCAACCCTTTTCTGACACCTCAACCCTTTCTTGAGACTCCTCCCTCTCTGAACCTTTTCATGGACTATCTGTTGCTAATGGAAACTCACTGTTAATTACGTAATGACACCCAAGCCATTTTGCTATTCAGGGGCGGATGAGGATTTTGCAGGGCATAGGGTAGCACAATTTCAGGGGGCCCCTCTCCTTTAATATGGCGCATGCGCGGGGCTTCTTGAAGCGCGGGGCCCGGGATGGCCATCCCGCTCACCCTGCCCTATATCCGCCACTGTTGCTATGGCTGCAGCTGGGGAGAATGGCATAATTTAAATTATTAAAAGGATTAAGGGTTTTAACTTACCAAACATCATTTTAAATCATATAACCATAGAGCTGGAAGAGACCTCAGAAGGTCATAAAGTCCAGCCCCCTGCTCTAGGTAGGACCAATCCCAACTAAATCAACCCAGCCAGGGCTTTGTCAAGCCAAGACTTAAACACCTCTAGGGATGGAG